>NC_081550.1:17730275-17756452 GCF_901000735.1 Corylus avellana | reverse complement strand
GAAACCGACCCCCTTTGGGTTTGGAATTTATAAAAAATAAAACAAAAACAGGGGTGCCGGACCACCCTTGGATGGTGGCTGGACCACCCCTAGGTAATTGGGGATGATCCAGTCACCCCCTTGGCCCCTTTGGGGCTGGTCGAAACCACCCCCAAAGGGGCCAAGGGGGTGGCCGGTCATGAAGGAGGCAATGAAGAAAGCTCAAGCCAAACTCAAAAGCGCAAAAGAACTCATGGATAGGATGAAGGAGGGCTTTCATGGCAGCGCAAAAATGAGTTCAAAGAATCATGTACTGGATAGGGAAGAGAAGGAGAGTGAGATTGTTGATGAGTTTGCTATTTTGAGAGATGATAGTGAGCAGAGCGCTTGTCACAGAGAAGGCAACATGGAGGAAAGGCAAAAGGTTAGAAAGAAGGCCCAGAAAGTTTCAGATTCAATTGAAGAAGAGAAACTTCTAAGAGTGACTAAAAAATCAGTAGAGAAAAAGCTTGGCCAGGAATCCTGGTCATCTCTGCGGTCTGATAAAATTGATGGAGATAGTGAATGGAAAGAAGCATCACAATTTTTTGAATTGGTGAGAACAGAATAGTCTGGTACGGCTCTACAACAAACGAACAATGTTCATATTTCAATGCATAGTACACAAATGCATGAGCGAGGATGGAAGGAGACATGGCCAAGGGGGTGGCCGGCCACCCCCAAACCTTTTTAATATTTTTTTTTTTTTAATTTTAAATATATTTAATTGTTTTTTTCAAATTTTAAGGGATATGTTTGTCTTATTGAAAATTTTATAGGGATAATTGTGTCATTTTACTAGCATTGGAGGGTATATTGTCATTGTTTTGGTAGTTTGGAAGGTAAATTGTCGCAATTGATAGTTTGGGGGGGGAGATTGTTATTGTGGTGGTAGTTTGAGGAGGTTAAGAGGACTTTACCATAAAAAAAAAGTATGGGTGGTTTTGTTATCAGGATTGAGCTGTAACTTTCTGCAATTCCTTCAAATTAAGGTTAGTTTGGTAATTGATTGGAGTCTAGAACTTCCAAGAAGCTTATAAGTGTCTTTTGGGTTTGCTTTCTTTGAGTTCAAGTTAGTAGTTTATTTGGTTTAATAAAGTTTTTGGTTTACTACCAGAGAGAAAAAAAAAAAAAAAAAGGTCTTTGGTTTACTAGTCAAATTACAAATCCTAATTTTTGTACGTTAAGAGCCAAAAGGTCATTTAAATGAGAATAACTTTTATAAGGACCTGTCACAAACTAAGTATTTTGTGTCCTCCTATAAGATAATGACATCAGACCAAAACTGAAAAAGACAAAAAACAAATGATTATTTGTTATTCTCCTACACTCCAATTCTCCAAGCCAGAAAAGGGAATGGAATCCAGTGACAAATTTTCTTCTCCATTAGGATCTTTTTGCAATAATGGATCTGAAGTTCTATGGAATAATGGAAGTCACCAAGAAGACTTTGTCTGGACTAGTTTGTTCTTTCTGGCATGAGCTTAAAAATCGTGAACAATTTGAAGCTGAAACTGGTGGTGGCTTTCAATTTTGGAATTAGGGGTTTTGTCTTTAATGGGGATTAGCATTTTGTTGATGGGTTGAAGATGATAGGGGAAAATGTGTTTTCGAGTTTATTATGTTTGCTGTACCAAGTTGATGTGTCATTCTTTTATTGGAGGGCACAAATGACCTAATTTGTGCCAAGTTCCTATGGAAGTTATTATCTATTTAAATATATGCTTCAATGGAATATGAGTGATGGGGCATATTAGTCTTAATATGTTCCTTTTTCTCTCTTTTTTGCTGTCCTTTGATGCACTATTATTGTTCATGTCACTGTTCGTACAGCCCTGGACAGCAGCATGGTTTTGTAGTATTTTCTCTTTGCAATCCCAAGTCAATCCTTACCCTTTCCCTATCAAAACCTTAAAAGCCTATGTATTTTCCTAACTATTAATAGTCACTAGTAAGAGCATTCACGGTAGATTCCTTCTCATTTTTCCTAAATTTAGAAAAAAAAAACTATTTTTTGCTTCTCTATTCAAATACACTTTACAACAGCTTCCTTTTATATTTTCTTATAATATTAAAATATTATTATTTTTATTATTATTATATTTATTTATTTTGCATAGTAAGATGTGAGAGGAAAGAGAATGTCATTTTATGATTATAATAAACCATGTGGTTGAACCCAATATATATGGTTCAACTGTAGCAATTCTAATGTATAAGGAAGATATAAGGAAGCTGCTGTAGATGAGTTTTTGTGATTTTTTTTAGATTTTCCCTATATGTATGAAAGAGAAGGAAAGCAGCTTTAGGGTAGCTGCTGGGAATGCTCAAATCCTTTGAAACGAGTCTAATAACCCTAATATTGTCTGTCCCTAAAATCCCAGCATGCCCTTTCCTAAACTATCAATGCCTTTAAACCACTAAAATTCAATCGTTTCAACCCCTCATTTGATCTTCAACCCAATTTCCATAACAGACACACCTAGACAAGTTTTCCTAATCTGTCCTATGTCACCGAGTCATGTTGGGATCTGCGATGGATGTTCTTAACATGAATTTAGGGTTTCTTTAAATGTGTTTGTTATGGAACTTTTAATGGTCGGCAAAAATGTTCCTACTTCCCTTCCCAAGGCAACTATAAGTCTATAACCATACCCTGTTTCTCTTTTCTTGGCAGTCTAATTTCTGATGCTGTTCAGTTGACGTTTGCCTGCTTTTTGAATGCTGTCTCCTATTTCATCTTCCAATCTCACTTTCTTCCCCTTGTTTTGATAACTCTCTCATGCATAATTCAGTTTAGAAATCGAATTCTCATCTTTCTATAGTTCTTTTGCAGTGGAAGTGGATGAGATCATAACCTACCATTTGTTGAGGAAGTTTAGGGGTGAAGTGCTCTGCCTTGGAATGGTGGTGCCCAGGAGTCTATTTTTTATGATGAAAAGGCTCCTATCCTAGCTAGGAAAACCAGGGCTGATTTGGAGAACCTTTACGTTTGAACAAAGCTAAAGAAACCGAGAAAAAATCAATTGGCAAGGACAGGAGTTTGTGGCACCTGGCATGAAAAATGAAAATACTTGTGACAAAGTCTATGATATTATTAAGAGCGAGAATGTTATTGGGTTCAAGAATTCTTTTCTTCCACGGTAAAGGAGGGATCGTGTATGAAGAAATCTAGCTGGATTATGTACGAGTTCTGTCTTGGCGGTGTTTCATTGATTGGGTAGCAAGAAAAGTGCAACAACTTGCTTCTATGTGCTATTCAAAAGAAATTATCAGATACAGGATGAGTAAGATTTTTAGAAAATCAGTCTTTATTGCCATAGGATTTGAGGCTCCATCTGGCATTTTCTTCTTTGTAATGATATTCTCCTACAATTTGCAATTCAAAGCTCGAATTTTTATTTGTCAAAATTAAAAATTTTGGCTCCTTTTTTGTCAAAAGTTCAAAACTCAAACAGTTTGACTTTTTATGCTCATTATACTCACAATCAGCAAGTTAAAATTTCGAAATTGTTCACAACTTCAGCACCCACCCCTAGCCCAAAACGACGCCGTTTTGGGTTAGACAAAATTATATATATATGAGCAGGAAATTAAAATTTCATTAGAGCAAGAAAAGAGAGGCCTTGAATTTGCATACATGAGTAAATGAACATCATGGAAGGGGTTGAGAGAAACCTGTTGAAGCCTTGAAGGTGGGAGAAGGATCAAGAGGAGATGAAGATTGATGAGGATGAGAAAGGTGAGCTGATCATCAATTCTTGTGGACATTATTGCATTGTGAACAACGAACGAACGACTGTCGCATAGGAATTGTAGAAGAGGAAGAATATTGGAAAAAAGGTAGGGGT
Source organism: Corylus avellana (assembly GCF_901000735.1). NCBI lineage: Eukaryota > Viridiplantae > Streptophyta > Magnoliopsida > Fagales > Betulaceae > Corylus > Corylus avellana. The sequence goes on along the minus strand of NC_081550.1, from coordinate 17,752,583 downwards.
CAAAGGTTTCAGAAGATGAAGGCTATGAGTTAGAGACAACAAAGGCTGCTTGTGGTGATGAGAGGTTGATGGTATCGGAGAGGCCAAGGGTTTGAAGTGCTTGGAAAAAAGCGCAGTTTAACCCTTAAAATTATGTGTTTTAAAAAAAACGTCTTTACATACTATTTGAAAACATAAATTTGAGTTTTTAAATTGTAATTTTTTAAAAATGCAATTCCAAATAATATTTTTATGATTTAATTTAAAATCACACATTTTGACTATAAAATTGTAATGCGAAACGCACCATAAATCGTATTCACTTACTCTTGGGTTTAGTTTTAAACCAGTGCCTATTGTATGGGAAATGTATTTTCTCCAATTGAATTTTGGAGAGAAATCGGTCTCTTTATTTAGAAGGACAGAATTATCATTTTATAATTTTTTTGACAATTCTGTCTTTCATTTAGAAATGAACGGCTCCTCTCTAGTTGAATTCAACTGAAGAGGACCCTTCTCCAATTATATGATGTTGGCGTTTTAAGTCCTTTTGTTTTTGGTCCCATAACTATGTACGACCTAGTAAAAGGAAGAATTGGGTGTTACGCATTCTATTGTAGAATAAGTATATTTTACATTTTAGTCCTAGAATAGGTTTTCGAACCAAACCAATGGACTTCTTCATAACTCGATGGCCCTGAGCCCACCACCAATCACTTGCGCAAAAATTGTGATGAAAGCCATCCATCCCAATTGCATTCTTGTCTAATTACGAAAAAAGCTCATACTCTTGAGTTCAATTCTCACCAAAATGGCAGCAAAGCAACAAGTTAGAACTTAGAAGGCACAAATACTGTGACATCCATCCACAACATCATATTATTATTATATTAACACACAATAACTAAACTAGGCACAAAAATATGGCCAGATAATTACATTTCTAAAGGGTTTCTATTTTTACACTTTCTTCCTCCATAAACTTTTTTTTTTTTTGTTTCTCTCTTTCTCGTAGCTTTGTAAATCATATGTGATTTTTCGTATTACTATTTTTTTTTTTTACATGTCTGCATAAGAGAAAGGAAAAGTAATTCGAACTAATGACCTTCGCTTCATTAAACATGGTCCCAACTAATTAAAGTACCTCTCGAATAGAAATAAAGCAGAAAACTGAAAAATAATTGGCGGATGCTCACGAGTCATGAGCCACTCATGACCCTCTAAAACGTGGCATCTACACAACAGAAAAAAAAAAAAAAATTCAAAATTCAAAAATTAAAACTCGCTCCCCATTGGTCTATTTCAAAATACACGGATCGTGGCAGGAACTCCCCCTCGCCCCTCACAGCCGTCGATAAGGCCCCAATCCAACGGCCACCACGCCTCACTCCCCAATACTCACGAGCCACGCCCACATGGTTCGCACTTTGGCACCCGTCTATATAATTACAAGAGCGATCCCACTCATCCCACTCCATCATCTTCCCCCAAATTTCTCGTTTTGCCCTAAAACAAATCATTCATTCATCAATTTCGGTTATTTTTGTGGTCCAGCTGCGAGGGCAGTGTCTAGCGGTGTGGGATTGTTAGTGTTTCGATGGAGAAGAAGGGTGCCGGAGGAAGAAGAGGTGGTGGGGGGCCGAAGAAGAAGCCAGTTTCCCGGTCCGTAAAGGCCGGTTTGCAGTTTCCCGTCGGGAGGATTGGCCGGTACCTGAAGAAAGGGAGGTACGCGAAGCGTGTTGGGACTGGTGCTCCGGTTTACTTGGCCGCCGTGCTCGAGTACCTAGCTGCTGAAGTAATACTACTACTCTCTCTCTTTGTCTTTCTGTTTTTCTCAGATCTGTGATTTTGCTTAATTAGATGTTGGTAGTTTTTCTCTGAAAATTCATGGGTCTGTGATATAGTTTGGTAGTTGACGCTTGTGTTAATTACCCTAGATGTATGTTTACTTTCCCGGAAATGTGGGACAGAAAATTTATACATTGCATTAATAGTGGCTGGTTTTTCTCGGACGTGCCCTTTTTTTTTCATGTCGTGATTTTTCCGAGAAAACATGTTGAAATTTTTGTAGATTTTACTTTTTTCCATGTGGGTTTGTGAAAATGGTGTTTTTCTTTCCTTTTGATATTTTTTCTGTTCTGTACTGCTTGAATTTCGGCCTATGTTTTTCGTTCTCGATTATGAAGTAATTGTGCATAAATGTGTGTGAAGGTGCTGGAATTGGCTGGAAATGCAGCTCGTGACAACAAGAAGAACAGGATAATTCCAAGGCATGTTCTGTTGGCAGTGAGGAACGATGAAGAGCTTGGGAAGTTGCTTGCAGGCGTTACCATTGCTCATGGCGGTGTCCTTCCAAACATCAACCCTATTCTATTGCCCAAGAAGACAGCAGACAAGGCTGCTAAAGAGCCCAAGTCTCCAGCCAGGGCCACCAAGTCTCCGAAGAAGGCTTAGCTTTCTCTCGCCAATCAAGTTGCTTCTTTTTTATTTGTATGTAATTTGGGTGTAGGATGGATCTTTGTATTTTTTTTTGGTTGTATGTGTAGTGCAAAATTGATGAATTTGAAAGATCTTGTGACTTTTTTGTTAGGATTTTCTCTGAAATTAATGGATGAAACCACTTGTTTCATTACTTAGATTTAGTGATTAATAGCTGAATATCTTTTTTCCTTGTTTGATTTTGTTGCATTGGGTCATTTATCCATTCTTGTTGTTTGTTAGTTTGTATTTTGGGGTGTTTGGTTGTGTGGATGCTTCATCAATAGTGAAGATGTGGTTTGCTTTCTATTTATATATTCTTTCAAATGGTGTGCATATGCCATTTGGACTGCAAGTTAAAGCAAAGAACATCTTTTCCTTTTCTAAAGCGATCCTGCTTCCTCATATTTGATCTCTCATCTTTTTTGGATGATTCTCTCCCTTTTTTTTTGGACTTTTAGATGTATAATTAAGAGCATCTCCAAACCCTTTTTTTTTTTTTTAATTTTTTTTTTAATTTTTATTTTTTTTATTTTTAGCTATTACTTTTTTAATTTGAACTTTAACAAATTATTTATTTCGTTCTCAATTTTTTTAATTTTTTTTAGTTTTCCATTTTCTTTCCCTCTCTCCCATCCAACTCTTTAGCATATTAGATAAAAGAGAAATATTAGTTATATTTACCTATTATTACTTTTTTTTAAGCTCCAATAGATTAGCTTTGAAAAAGCTAAACTAACTTTTTTGCTACAGTAGTAGCAATTTCTTGCTATTTACTGTAACAAAAATGTTCATGTTTTTTAATTTTTTTTTTCTCCCTCTTCCTTTTCCTCACTTGGGCATTCTTGGTTTTTTGTTCAAACCCACTCAACAACCCCTCTCATATTTCATAATAGTATCAAATCCTTCTTTCCGACTTACACCCCAAGACGAAGCCTATGATTTATTGATTTTCATTTGTTTGTTGTATTAACTTTTGATTTTATATGGTTTGCGTGTAAGAGAGTTGTCCATTGTAGAGAAAGTACCTAAGCCATGACTTTGGTCGGTAAGCCTCACCATTATATAACCCCTCAAACTCTTGGCTTCTTCAAATCATCTGAAATCCAAACAAAAGATTTTCTAGCATGAGCACCTGAACCCAATGTCGTAAATGGGGTTTAAATCCACTGGAGGCAGGCTGTATCAAATCCTTCTTTTGTGGTAGTGTTGGTTAAACTCTAAAAATTAAGGTTTTCTTGGATTGTGAAGGGATGAAGCGAGAGAAAGGAGGGGAAGAGATAATTGTAGAGGTTGGCCATGGAGGGTTTGGGTTGAATTGGGGAGAGAGTAGGGGGTGGGCAAAAACCCGCCCAACCCATGGACCTGCCCGAACCGCCCCACCCCACACGGGTTTTGTGTGTATTTTTGCGGGTTCGGGTAGGATTTATCCAACCTGTGCAGGCAGGGGCGGGTTGCGGGAATATGAATTTTTTTTTCCCTATAGGTACCCGCCCCGCCCTGATCCAACCCGCATTCGTATAAAAAGGAAAAAACCCTAGGTACTTATCCTAACTCCTCTCTCTATTTTGTTTTGCCGCCTCTCTCCCTTAGTCCCTCTCTTGTTCTCTTGCTCTCTATTCGTTTTTTTCTCTAGACCTCTTTCATGAATAGGATCCAAGAGATATCTTGATAAATTCATTAATCTGATGTTGGGTTGTTTGTTCAAACAAATAAATTTTCGTTTCTATTGTTTATAGGTTCTGGTGTTGGGTTGTGGTTGGGTAGGAGGAAAAGAAATCTGCAGAACAAGAGAGACGAAAATGGAGGAAAAGAACCCAACCCGCATAACCCCCAAACGATTTCCCCGCCCCGCAACACTTGAACCCGCGCGGATATTGCTCATTGTGCTCGGGTGGCGAGTTGGAAATCCCAAAACCCGCAAGGTGTGGGGTGGATGGAAAAAAGTTCGATACCCGCCCTGCCCCGCCCCGCCCCGACCCGTGCCCAGCTCTAGGAGAGAGAGATGTGAAAAAAAAAGAAGAAGATTAAATAATAATATTTAAAGAAAGTAAAAAATGAAATAAAAAATTTGTATAGAAAAATAAATAAGTAAAATAGCTATCGCTAATGGAGATGCTCTTAGAAGGTCAACTCCAAGTTCAATTCCACCAACAGCACCAACTCATTCCAATGTTGTTTATGGACCATGTTGTTGTATGCCTTTTATGGTTGACCTTTCTGACAGAAGTCTAACTGAATTTAGAACTCGTTAAGCTTTGCATTTTTATCCTACAACAATATCCATTTTTATAATCACATTCTGTATGAGTTTCAAAAAGAGCCAAAATTCAATGATTATATTTTTTTAGTAGAAAAAGCTTAGACCCAATTGAAGTTTTTTTTGGGTAAAGGAGGTGGGTGTATACCAAGCAAGTAAAGGGCACCCATAGGTGTTACCTACCAACCACCGGTAGTCGGTGGCATGTCGGTGAGATCCATTCCACTGTCAAGTGAAAGCTCCAATAAAGCAAAATAATAAAAATGAATGCTTTTAGTAAATTTGAATACAACCACTCAATTACTTAAGTTGCTGAGTGTTGTACTTTGCCCTCAATTTTACATCTTAAAAGGGAATGTATAACGTTATTTAGTAGATTGCTATACAATTTAATGGTGTAATATTAAAAATTAGTCATTAAATCAACGCTTGTAAAAAATAAAAATTAAAAATTAAAAATTGATTTTTACTACCATGTCATCCCAATTGTACGATAGTTATTATATAATTGTCTACAAAATAACTTTACTCAAAAGGAAATTTATGATATGAGAAATGCTACCTACTCTCAAATGCGCACTTCTCGACGTGGCAGTAAAAATTATCGTTAAATTTTAAATGGATTATTACCGCATTAAAAAATTTGCATTTGGAAGCTTGGGAGTTGAATAGTATTTAACATTTCTATGAGGATATTGGGTTGCAATCTCACGCCAAGGTACAGGTACTACTTAAAAGTCCAACTGAACGGGCCTTAAAACTTTTTCTTTTCGGCCATCTTCTCCAAACGGATACCGGTTTTGCCGTCTCAACAAAACGACTGCCGTTTTTCAACTATCTTATACACCAGAGGGTTCCTTTCTATAATTTCAGATGCTATCATGCGCCCACTGGCGCCCGATAAGAAGAAATGCAGTGCTCGAGTGGGGGTGTTCGTCTTTCCCCTGCGTTCCCATTGTCCAGATGGTTGTGGGCCCGTGGATTTTCCGCCAAGCTCTTCGTTGGAGGTATTTTCTCGAACAATCACTTTTCGATTTTCCATTTCATACAATTTCTCATCACACACGTCTGGTTTTCTCGGAAACCAAACACGGGCTTTTATTGGGTGTGTCAGTTAGTTCAGCGGGTATAGTCTCTTGTCGTACGAGATATCCGAGATTGACTGCAACGAAAATCAAACCCCTCCCTTTTTTTTAATAAATTTTCCTTTATAGGTAATCATTTTTGAATTATGTAATGTGCTCGTTATTCGATTTTTCTTGAAAAGGTATTGATTTTCAGCATCAAAACTATATTCCTAATTTCGAAACTCTCGTTGATGATAATCATTGTTAGTTATTAGCTCACAAATTGAATTCTAGAAGATTTTTCTTCTCCTTTTTCTCTTTTCAGAGCTAGTTGAAATCAATATTCGCTTCCAAAAGCAAGCATGTTTCTTCCATAGTTTGAATTGTGTCCTACTTAAAGTGAATCTAGCTAAGCAACATTCCTTAGGCTTGAGCGCATGAATTCCTTGTTTGTGCTGTGTGAATTGATGAAGTTTCCAAAGCTAGTCCCAAGGTATAAATCGGTTCATTGATTTTATTATTAATACGACGCAAGTGATGCTCTATGAGAGGCGAATCACAAAATTCATTGTCTGCATGTGAGAACTCTAAGAACAAATTTCAATTTAATAGACTAGGTTGGAAGAAATCAATTTAATATATTGGGTTAGAAGAATTTTCTCCAATTCCATTTAGAGAAAAACTTTGTTCATTTAACTTTCACATTCCTATACGGATTACTGAATCTGTAATAGTAGGTTTGGCACCTTTTCTGGAGTGTCATAAGCTAATCTTAAAGTTTAATTTTGCACATTTATTGTTAAGAGTATTGAGCAACATCGTTCATGTATTAATATCAGTTGCTAAGTACCAGAAAATGCACCTCTAGAAAAATTGGATTCTCTGAAAAATTGGTTGGATTTGTGGAGCCTTTGTTCCCTAGCTTCTTGAGAGTATCTCTTTTGCAGCCAAATTTGTCAGTATAATGTGTGTTTTGGCTTGTAGGGCTTTCCTATGATACCAATGAAGCTGTTCTAAAGGAAGCTTTTGGACGGCATGGTGAGATAATTGAAGGTAATGTAGTGTATCATAAAGGTTGAAAATTATGTTTTCAGGTCCAAATGGCAATATATTTTCTTAAGGGAATTATGCTATCATATTTGGCAGTTAAAGTTATATGTGATCACAAGAGTGGGAGATCAAAAGGGTATGGGTTTTTGCGGTTCATTTCTGAAACTGCAGCCGCCACAGCTCTAAAAGAAATGGATGGTCAGGTAAATGTACTAATTCACCATGAAATAATTCTATTATTGTCTTAAAGTTACCCTGTTAAGTGTTTGAAATGAAAATACTATAATCAGCTAAAGTCGTGTTTTGTGATCCTCTTCAGTTATTGGATGGCAGAAATATTCGTGTGCATTGTGCACACCAGGCATAAAAAGATGAACCTGAGGTATTACTTGGTTAGATTGTTCAATTTATTTAATTCTACTTTCAGCCATAAAGGAATTTGGTGTTAGGACTTAGTTGTATGTGCGTGGGCTCTCTACTTAATCTGTTCCTCCAAGATTTCTTTCCATGGCAGTTTACTTGATGAAGTTAGAAACAATCCCACCTGCCAGATGGGTCATTTTTCTATGCATCAAACGTGCACTTTCGCTTTCTATCAAACACCTTTCATTATTCTTTGAGCCAGTCCTCACCATCTCAATGTTGTGTCATTATGAGTAAAATGCTGAGATGGATATAGCCTGCATTTGGTAGAGTTTATGTGCCTTACCTCCAAGAGGTGGCCTTACCTCCAAGAGGTGGCTTTACTTCTTTGGCCATTCTGTTGATGCTATAAGGATGAAATCTTGGGCTGTATTCAGTTCATGATGGCCTATGTTGTTCTTCACAGACCCACGCACGCCACTCAAATTGTTAAAATTGGTGATATTGTTCAATCTAAGGGAATCTTTATCATTATTATTATTATTATTATTATTATTATTATTATTATCATTTTGGTGGCATATTATTTCTTTTGTTTCACCTTATGTGTGTATCTATATGTAGGTGAGCCGTGATCATCCCACCATCTCACAGCTACGTCTCTGAGGCTTCACCTGTTTTAGCAGGAAATGGGAAACTGGATGCTATTAAAGGTTGAGTCAATAGAGCCTTCAGTTTTGCATGCTGCTGAATCCTCTGTTACAAAATCTTAAGAACCTCTTTCCTAAAGACAGTATACTTCAACTAAAACAGAAAGGGGCTTGCTTTTCTTTCAATTTTTGAGGATTGTAAAATTTGAATCGTCAAATCCCGTCTCCCGTTTGCTCATGTTATAGGATGCTTTATTGGATTAGTTTTTCTCTAAAACCCAACGTAGCCAAATTATCTTTTTAAATGAAGAGTTGAGCAAGATTAGAAAAGTAATATTATGATATTTTTGGGTTATGGACTTCCCTTTTGCTACTGTATTCATTGTTAGAGTGGTGAATGGAAACTTGTTGCTTATTTCAGCAGGGACAGTGGAGTGGTGACAAATCAGAGTCTGAAAGGTAATAAGAGTTGGTGTCTCTAAATCAAGTAGAGATTGGAAAAAAAAGTGTTTAAACTAGTAGGAATTTCAAGGACCTTTATACATGTTTTGAATCTTTTGATATTCTAAACTTGATTAGACCATACCCTCTACAGGGGCAATTATTGAGAATATTAGCCTAAGCAAACATGCCCAAAACGATGAAGGAACATTATTTAATGCATCGTCTTTCAAGTTAAAAGAAATACTTTTAATGCATCCCAAAACAGAATAAAGAAGCACCAATATAGAAAGACTTTGAGTTCATTTTTGTCTGGCCTCCGCCTTTGACATTTCAAAGGCGGATAGCAGAAGCAGAAGCATAGGAAGAGATCTGATGAATCTTATGAAGACTAAGCTCTTCATCTTCATCCTAGATATGAGATGAAGACACCTAACTTTTTGAGAGAGAGAGAGAGAGATGAATAACACAGAAGAAGAGTAGGTATTTTTAATAAATGTTTTAAAAAATGCCAGCAGAGATAGGTTAGAATTATGTCAGAAACGAGTAACCTCCGCTCCAACCTCCTACTTTCGTTGGAAAAACAAATGGGCCTACGCCTGCCGTCAAGAGCCAACCCGCACGGGTCGAAGTCAGGTCAACGGTTGGAGTGATGTAATTTTGCACAGCCCTACCGCCAATCAAGAAATTTTTGCCCTGATTTTTCATTGGTTTACCACCTTAAGCTCCCAAAATCATCCAGAATCCCGAACACCTCTCCCTTCAACTTACAAATAAGCATGCAAGTGTAAAGAAGTTGTCCCTCCTCAACTCAGTTTAACTCGATGAAACCACATATGCAACTATTTAGGTCAACAATTTGCATTTTGGAAGTCATAAGAATCAGAATATTTGGTAGTGTATCCTTAGTTTAGGGCTCCACACACCTTGCTGGATGTTATGGTTCTAACTTTTTGTTTTATTTAAAGTATCCTGTCCTCAATCCTCCACACCGTACTCCATTAAAGACAGTATACTTCAAATAAAACAAATGATAGAATTCATAATATTATTTATCAAGTACTTGGAAAGCAACATCAACAAAAATGCAGTAAGATTAGTAAGGCATACTGAACTTAAGCTCCACTGCATACATACACCATAATACCATTTGCATTTTAATTGGGGGGACGGGGAAAGGAACTACTACTACTACTAGAAACAATATGTTATTAGTCATCCGACACAGAATGCCAAAGGCATTTTCTATGCAGACCTCTATATGGGACATTAAAATGAGCCTTCTCATCAAGAAGTGGCATCTTCAGCTCTCCTTGTCTTTGCAATTTCAACAAAAATCAGCCTCCCATCAACTATCTGTAAGGAAGTATAAACACACAGGTTGAAGAATAGGAGCAGCAGGGGCTTTGAAAAACATAGCTCTATAATCAACCACAAATCACAGCAATGTTGATGCAATTTGAGTGTTTGACAGCATATCTTGGAAGAGGGATGAAGATCCAACTAATTGCCATATAGATTGACAAGAACAAAGAAAAATAAAAATATCCTGCAAAAGTATAGGGTTTTTTCTTATTGGCTGGACAAAATATATGGGATGAAAAAGCGGTTTTAGTCTGATGTTATTCCTGTTAAAGCATGCCATATTCAGAAATTTCTTCACAGAGAAAGAGGTTTATCACAATGCACAGACTGAAGTAATGATCTTAGCGCTTTACAGAAAGATTGTTTCCATCAAACACAGACAAACAAAAGAAGTACAAAACAAACCTCTGAATGATACATATCAATTGATGATTACACTAGCAAAAAAAAAAAGGGACCGTCACAATGACTACGGGTAATTGAAAAAAGATTAAAGATTCATTTTATTTTTACTTCTTTTATTACATGAATAAAATGATGCAATGATATTGCAACATCACTAGATCGTTAAGAATGATTCAAGATATACAAACTAATGTTATATTTTCTAAAGCATAATGATCTCTTGCCTTCTACAATCAATAACTAGAATGCAAACTTACAGCCACCACGCTCCACACAGGTTTCATCAGAGATGTATCATTAGATTATAATAAAGACATGAAAACATTAATTAGACTTGTGAAGGAAGAACTGCTTCCCCACTTCTCTCTAGCCTGTTACCCAATAATTATTATTAGCAGAAGAATGGAAAACCACTACCTTAAACCAGAGGGTTCTGACAGATATGTTTTCTCTCTTAAGGTTCTTGGTAACCTTCTTCTGCTTATGGTTTCCATTTAGCTATTGTCACTGCAAAAATTTAAGTTTATTTGTTGGGCTTACAGGTAAGCTTGATTTTGTTTTCCCCTTCTGTGCACTTAAACTCAACTCAGTAACAATTTTGGATGATAGATAATTCACTGATAGAAAGATACGAGGGCAAACACTTCGTATTGAGAAATACAACTCCTAACAATATAATGAATTGAAAATGTATTCAAAGTGGAATGATGGATGCTTTCCCAGGGCCCATACCCCCATTACTCCACTCTGGTAGGAGAAAACAACTAATACAACATTATAAGAACCTTCAAAACTCTAAACAAATATGAATAAGTTCTGGTATTTAATCCAGATATTCAACTACAGTGATTGAAAAAAAAAAAAAAACACCCTCGATAACTAATCTAAACTGAAATGCTAATCTTGACAGAAATTCTTAGGTATTATTACAAGTTCCTGTGAACATGAGTCCTGATACAGGTGACTTCTGGCATCTATAATCCAGATATTGAGCTACAGTGATTGACAAAACCCCACCATAACTAATCTTAACTGAAATGCTAATCTTGACTGAAATTCTTAGGTATCACACTATAACAATTGCTGCAATCGATTAGTCTAATCATTACGTTGATACTTCTAAGAATGTTAACCTCAATTTGGTGATGGCAACTTAACTATGTGTTTCAACTTCTTAAGAATCTCTATGGACCATTGATCTTCATATGCATCATCTTCCGCTAAACTATGAACAATAAAGACCATTAATTACTGAAGAAAACCAGTTGGATAAATGATAATCAATAAATTTTTAACTAAAACAAATTCCCTTTATCGGATTGTGGTAAAAACCCAAGTCAATTTACTAATAGATGTAACATTTTATCAATAATTTGAATATAATTTGCTTAGTAAATTAAACAGAGATTTACCCCCAAAAAAATTCTAACAAGTTAGGCATTGATGACCCTTTGAATCAATCTATAGAGGATTTTTAGGGAAGAGAGAGATAATACCCTGCCATTCATGGCCTTCAAAGCCTTCTGAGCCTCAGCCTCTGACTCGTATGTTACAAAACCAAAACCTTTGGGTCTTTCGGTTCTTGGGTCTTTAACTAGCCTAGCTACAGAAACAAAAAACCCATCAATTGTTTACAATCCATAAGAATTAAAACCCAGAAAGGGTGATGAATAAAGCATACCTTCTGTAACTACCCCAAATGGCGAAAACAACGTCTTCAGTTGTTCATTTGTGGTGTAAAATGATATTCCTGAGCAGAAAAGCAAGAATCAGAAACCATGGTTCTGAACAAAACTCATTTACGCGCGCGGGCGTGTGAGTGAGAGAGCATGAGAGAGATAAGAGTACTGCTGACGAATAGCTGCGAGTTGAATCTTTTCGCCATCTCAGTTCTAGATGAGTGTTCTTCGCGGAGCCGTTTTATCTTGAACTTTCATTTAAATAGTGTTATATAAGCATCAATAATAATACAAATCGTGTTTTTATAATAAAAATTATATATATACATATATATATATATATATATATGGGTGGCCGGACCACCTAAATAGGCCATAGGTAACCAAACCATTCTCAAACTTTTGAACGTGGTTCAGTCATCTCATGCGACCAATTTCGATGCGGTCGTCTATCCTTAATTTATATATATATGTTTTTTTTTTAAAAAAAATTTATTATTATAGGAAACACTTTATTTATTTATTTATTTTTCAATAACCGCAAATTATTTTAATTTTAATAATAACTAGAGCATTACTTTAATAACTTCAAACATAATTTTACAGCAAAATTTGGCTATATATTTTGTCACTAAATAAACTTCAAACGGTCAAAGATTTCAAACGAAATTTTGGAGAGTGGAATTATTTGCCAATAAATGGTTACTAAGACGAGTTTTTTTTTTTTTTTTTTTTTCTTTCTTTCTTTCTTTTGACATGTTCACACAAGAAAAGGAAAAATGAGAATTTGAACTAGTAACTTTCGCTTCATTAAGCATGGTTAACAACCGATTAAACTACCCCTTGAAGACTACTAAGACGAGTTCTAAATTAGAGTCTATTGCAAATTAATGCATAAATTCCTTGAAAAAACAAAAAAGAGGAGAATCCCCAATTCAAAGTTTACCATTTTTGAGTTGTAAATCTGACCTTAAAAAAAGTACAAATACCATTCTTAAATTATCATTTTACCTCAAACTACTAGTCTTCCTTAAACTATAAAATATCCTTAATAAAAAATTCAACTTAGTCCAGCTTTGCATCCACAAGCTGTTCTCCATCCCACAACAAGAGCATATCCCTGCTCACAAAAATGCGAACTAATATTAATTTTAATAAACTGTTATATAACTGTTGTATAACTGAGATGATGTGATAATGAAAAATAGTATTTGGATCAACAAAAACTTGTAAATTTTTTTTTTTTAATAAATAGTTCTAAGCATGATAATGACTTCATTAGAACTTACATGCTAAGTACAAATCCTTCTTCTACGCCCGTGGGTTGATTTTCATCTACAATCTGAACATAAAGAATCAGTGATCATCAGGAGTTGTGAAGTGAGTCAGAAAGAAATCTGTAAAGAAAATTAAATAGAGATTTACATATTTCCAGCCCAAGCAACCCAAGCATTTGTTGCAATTCACATCTGCCTTTATGATTGGACGAACCGTCCGATAATGTTCCGGACCGTCGACCAGCAGGTTGATTCTGCAATATCTCAAACACCCACATCAAAAAGAAAGAAAGAAAGAAAGAAGATTAAATGCATTGAATGAAGTTTGATAATATCTTACGCCATTTCAAAGAAGCCTTCATTGCCGAGACTAGCCTGCAAAATGCAATGCAGAACGATTGTAAGCAAAAGGAATCGATATTAATTTCTCCTTCGTTTCACCATTTGTTTTATAATCAGTGATTTATGCATGAGGCGCAAAAACAAGAAACACAAGCTGATCAATGCCCAAGAACAATCAAATTCACAAAAACAGTCTCAAAAAAGAATTTCCTTTAAATGTATAACAGAATCCAAGAAAACGGAGAAGCATGCATTAAGGTAACACATACAATTATTTCTTTGCTATGAAAAACTGAAAAGAAAAGAATAATAATCAACAGAGAGAGAGAGAGAGAGATTTGTTACACTGAAAAGTAAGTCTCTGGCCAACGTAATATGCGTACGACAATTACGGCACACATAAAACTTAGTGTCGGGAGTTTGATCGTAATCAATGAGAAAGAGCCTCCCCATTTCAAAGAGCTCTGAAACTTTCAAGTGTTATGAGAAAAAAAAACAAACAAACTGTTCAAGAAATGTTGCTGTGAGTCTTTGCATGAGAATTGTGAGAAGAAGATCAGAAAGAAGAAGAAGAAGAAGATTTATAGCTTATCAATCCTCATTTAACTGTTTCAGTTAAATGCCAACGTGGCGGCAACTAAACAGTTTGTGGGGTGTTGGCAAATTAAAGTGCACCGCCAGATTGGTTGCTTTAATTAGTACTGCATGCATGCAGATATCTCCGTCAGAAACAGAGGTCACAGATTATTAATTTCTTATTTTGGTAGAAAAATTGAAATTCATATGTCTTCTAATTGAGGAGAAATTAAAGATTCTTTAATTATTAATTGTGATCCTTTATTTTAAATTTAATAGTCTATAAAATGTCAGCTGCTTTTATATAACCGAGGGATTAAATGCTGTCTTTTGTTTTACTGAGGTTTAAATGATTTTATAGACCATTGGATTTAAAATGAAGGGCAACAATTAACAATTAGAGAATCTCCAATTTCTCCCAATTAGAGGGGATCCGGATCCGAAAAATTGTGACAATCATTATAATTTAATTGATCAATGAACATTTTTTGGTCACTCATTGAATAAATGATGTATGGACTACACCAAAATCTTGCTTTCCTTAAGAATTGATCATAATAATCTTATTATCAAAAAACATCTGGTACCCAAGTGGTTTTGACAAGTACCCAATATACTTTTACTTTCAAATGTTAATGAAACTCCAAATCAAGTGGGAAATGACAAGGCCAGGGGTAACATCTATCATTCATAGGCTTGAACAAATGGCTATATAAATTTAGAGGTGATTGGATCACTCTAGGGGGTGGCCAAACTATCTCAAACTTTTGAATTTGGCCCGACCATCTCATATATATGGCCAATTTGGGTGTGGTTGACTACCCTTATTTTTTAGACACATTTTGTAACCCCAAATTATCTTACTTTTAATAATAACTAGCGCACTACTTTTATACCTTTAAACATAATTTTATTGCAAAATTTGGCTATATTTTTTGTCATTAAATAAACTTCAAGCAGTCAAAGATTTCAAACGAAAATTTAAAGAGTACGGAGTGAAAGTAATACAAATAAGGTAATCAAATCACCACCAAGGTGGTAGTTGAGTTGGTAGAAGAACTCCTTTCATCCTAGTGGTTACGTGTTCGAATCCGCTTGCGGCAGTAGATGCGTGAACCAGATGCTACTATGAAGGGGCTCTACTGGCTTACACTTTGGTGGGATTGTGGTGACGGGCTCGCATTCCCAGGCAGTAGCTATGGCTCAAACCAGACATTCCACAGCGGATTGGAACTCCGATGGTCACGCCCAAGGGGGAAAACTACACTGGTCGCCCTTCCCATCCTTTTAAATTAGAAAAAAAAAAAAAAAAAAAGAAGGGTAATCAAATCACACCAATCATAAGGATTTGATACGCAATTGCAACTATTTTTTATTGTAATTGTATGAAAATATATATACTCTAGACAAGAAGAAATTGCATCAATGGCTCTCTTTCTTCCATATACAATATTTCAACACAATTCGACACAGCCTTAATCCAGATTCACGAATTATCCATCAAATGAAAAACAACCCACCAACAAAAGTTTTGACAATTAATATCTCATCTAACTTTATAGACTACTGTGGAAATCAAACTTAATTAATCAACATATATATAATCATAAAGAATGTCGTGGTCGTCGTACATTTGTGCATCCACCATATCTCTGCCATTCCACAACATGAGATTGTCCCTGCCCACAAATATATCTGTTATATATACGACGACTATCGTACAACTGAGATGACGTGACAATGAAAATCAGTATTTAGATCAACAAAAACTTGTAAAAAAAAAAAATGTTAGTTTTCACTGTCACGTCATCTCAACACTGTAATAAATAGTATTTCTCTAATTTATAGAATGAAGCATGATAATGACTTAATTAGAACTTACATACAAAGTACTAGTCCTAGTTCGAATGACGTGGGGTTTGTTGCATCTTTAACCTGAACATTATAAAGAGTCAGTGATCAGGAGTTGTGCAGTCAGAAAGAAATCTCTAAAGAAAATTAAATAGAGATTTTAATTTACATAGGCAAAGCCCAAGTATTCCAAGCATTTGATGCAATTCACAGCTGCCTCTACGAGTACTTCATTAATCCTCCGATAATGTTCCGGACCGTCAATCACCAGGTTGACACTGCAATATCTCAAACACCCAAATCCAAAAAAAAAAAAAAAAGAAAGAAAGAAAGAAAGAAAGAAGATTAAATGCATTGAATGAAGTTTGATAATATCTTACGCCTTTTTAAAGGAGGCCTCATTGCCGTGATTAACCTGCAAAATGCAATTAATGCAGAGCGATTGTAAAAACAAGAAACACAAGCTGAGGCGCAAAAACAAGAAACACAAGCTGCTCAATGCCCAAGAACAATCAAATTCACAAAAACAGTCTCAAAAACGAATTTTCTTTGAATGTATAGCAGAATCCAAGAAAACGGAGAGGCATTAAGGTAACAAATGCACTTTCAATTCTTTGATATGAAAAACTGAAACGAAAAAAAATAATAATCAACAGAGAGAGAGAGAGAGAGAGAGAGAGATTTGTTACATGGTCAATTTTGTTTGTGGCCAACGTAATATGGGTAAGGCATCTACGGCACACATAAAACTCAGCGTCGGGAGTTTCATCGTATTGAATGAGAAAGAGCCTCCCCATTTCAGAGAGCTCTGAAACTTTCAAGTGTTACGAAAAAAGTAGTTCAAGAAATGTTGCCCTGAATCTTTGCTTGCTTGAGACTTGTGAGACGAAGATCAGAAAGAAGAAGAAGATAAGAAGATTTATATATAGCTTATCAATTCTCATTTAACTGTTTCAGTTAATCTCGTGGCAGTCAAGACTCCAAGTAATATCAATCAATGGTGCAGCAAAGGCAAAAATATTATCTCCTTCAGTTGACAGACATGAAGATATGCATACACAAGGAAAGGCTTGACCTTATTTCATAAGACCGGCTCGGGTGCCCAAAACCACCACAGGGCAAACGGGATGGCTCTGGCCACCCCTTAGGGCAAAATGGGGTGGCATTTTGTCTACACATTTTTCTTTTTCCTTTTTTAATTTTTTAATAATTTTAGTTTTAAAATTTTTTTTATTTTTAATTAATTAGGCATATGAACACGTGTTGCTTTTTAAAGGGTGCTGGCGTGAATTTCTGTCAAATTTTGAATGGAAGTTAGACTTAAGTATTATCTCCGTTTTTAGTTATTATCGACGTCTCATTTGTGATACAAAAATGAAACTGAAAGCAGAAAATAAAGTTGTTAAACCACATAAGGCAAAAAGTATTTAACCTTTTTAATAATAAAAACTCTAAGATAATATATATATATATATATATATATATATATATAAAACATTTAGAGGTGGTCGGACCACCCTAAATTGACTATAGGGGGTGGCCAAACTATCCTCAAATTTTTGGATGTGGTTCGGCCATCTCATGTGGCTAATTTGGGTGTGGTAAACTGCCCTTAGGGTGTGTTTGGCAAACCCTTATGCCTTTGTTATTATAGTTGATGTGGATTGATATAATATAAAGTTTTGAATTTTTTGTATTGAAAAGTGAGAAGTTTTGTTTTATAGTATTTTTTTATTTAAATAGTAATAAAAAGTAAATGATGTGATATAAAAAGTGAAAAAAAAAATGAAAATATTTTGATGTTGATTTTTTGGAAAAATGGAGTGTGAACAGTGTCAAGGAGAAGGGGTTGCCAAATGGTGCCTTAATTTTTTTGGGGAAAAATTAATATACCCCCTCAAACTACCACAAAACTCAAAATGTCATCTCAAATTTTTAACTACAACAATGTCTTTTCAAACTACAAATAATTGTCAGTATTCACTCATTATGACAAAAATACCCTAAATAAAAATAAAAATTATATTTAAAAATAATTAAAAACAAAAAAGGAAAAAAAAAAGTGAATTAAAAAAAAATCATTTTTTTAAGAAAAAAATCCGAAAAAAAAAAAATTCAAATTGATAGAGGTATTTTTGTCCTTTTGACAAAAATTTATGATATTTTTGTCTTTTTGTTGGCCTTGGGGGGATATTGCCAATTTTTTTAGTAGTTTTGGAAGAGGGGGAACATTAATGTCAATTGGGTGGTAGTTTGAGGAGAGTGTGATTTTTTTTCATTTTACATTTTTATGTTTTTTTTTATTTTATTATTATAAGAAACACATTTTGTAACGACCCCAAATTATCTTACGTACTTTTAATAATTACTAGAGTACTACTTTTATACCTTTAAACATAATTTTACATCAAAATTTGGCTATATTTTTTTGTCATTAAATAAACGTCAAGCGGTCAAAGATTTCAAACGAAATTTGGAGAGTGGAGTTATTTGAGTAATTCTAAAAGTTCATTTTGTGTCACTCTAAGAATGAGATGACTTTTAAAGTCACTAGTTGATCAAAATTTAATAATGATCAATCATAAACCCAATAGTGATTTTAAAAACCACGTCATTCTTGGAATGACATAGTGAGACACACAATGACTTCTAACATTACTCAAGTAATCAAGTTATTTGCCAATAATGGTTACCAAGACAAGTTCTAAACTAGTTTTAAAATTTTAGAGAGCTTGCAAATTAATGCATAAATTCCTTGAAAAAAGAAAGAAAGAAAGAAAAAAAAAAAAACACAACCAAAAGTTTTGACAATATCTCATCAAACTTAATCAATAATATTAATTGTGATTTCGTCCTCCGTGTCTGCATCCGCTACCTCTTCTCCATTCCACACCAGGAGCTTATCCCTGCTCACAATTTCTTGTATCAAAATTCCAAATATCCAACTGTATCTTAAGAGGACGTGACAGTAAAAAATTAGTATTTTGATCTGTAAAAAGAAAAAAAAGTTATAAAGATTATTTTCACTGCTACGTTATTTCAACCGTATTCCACTCTTATAACGAGGTTTAGAACTTACATAAAGAGTAAAGTTCCTGCGTATTTCCATGCCATGGGTTCATTTTCATCTTCAACCTGAACATAAAGAATCAGTGATCATCAGGAGTTGTGTGAAGTTAGTCAGAAAGAAATCTGTAAAGAAAATTAAATAGAGATTTACATATTTCCAGCCCAAGTAACCCAAGCATTTGTTGCAATTCACGTCTGCCTCTATCTCTTCACCAACCCTCCGATAATGTTCCGGACCGTCAATTACCAGGTTGACACTGCATTAATATCTCAAACAACAAGTCAAGAAAAAAGAAGAAAAAAAAAGAAGAAGAAGAAGAAGAAGAAGAAGAAGAAGAAGAAGATTAAATGCATTGAATGAAGTTTGATAATATCTTACGCTTTTCCAAAGTAGATTTCATTGTCGGGAATAGACTGCAATATGCAATGCAGAACGATTGTAAGTAAAAAGAAACGAAGTATATATATATATATATCTTCAAAGCATATCCCAAGAACAATCAAATTCACAAAAAGAGTCTCAAAAACGAATTTTCTTTGAATGTATAACAGAATCCAAGAAAACGGAGAAGCATTAAGGTAACAAATGCACTTTCTTTGATATGAAAAACTGAAAAGAAAAGAAATAATAATCGACAGAGAGAGAGAGAGAGACTGATTTGTTACACTGAAAAGTAAGTTTGTGGCCAACGAAATATGGGCATGGCATGTACGGCACAGATAGAACTTAGTGTCGGGAGTTTGATCGTAATCAATGAGAAAGAGCCTCCCCATTTCAAAGAGCTCTGAAACTTTCAAGTGTTATGAAAAAAAAAAAAAGTAGTTCAAGAAATGTTGCTCTGAGTCTTTGCATGAGAATTGTGAGAAGAAGATCAGAAAGAAGAAGAAGAAGAAGATTTATAGCTTATCAATCCTCATTTAACTGTTTCAGTTAAATGCCAACATGGCGGGAACTAAACAGTTTGTGGGGAGTTGGCAAACGTGCACCAAATTGCTTGCTTTACTGCGCATGCATGCAGATTGCTCTGTCAGGAACAGAGGTCACAGATTATTAATTTGATATTTTGCTACAAAAATTGTGACAACCGTTATAATTTAATTGATCAATTTAAATCATAGAGGAGAATTTAACAGCATTACAACATCAATTGACATTACAAATACACCCATTAATTTTTTTTTATTTTTTGTTTTTTTGTTCTTGGGCTGCACACAATGGTTGAGAAGGGGAGTAGTTGAATCCGTTGACGAGTCAAAACATTTGAACATCCTCTTTAGTCATTCGATTCAATTTCAACGTACTTCTTAATATTTTGTCTATTCGATTCAATTTCAAACATATTAATTGTGATTTCAACAACTCTACTGTATTCAAAACTACTCCAGAAAAGGCCAAATGAGAATTGCATGAGACAGAGGTATCAGTAATCTCATCAGTTTCAGCTCCATCTTTCTGTTCCACATTTGAGAGTTCTCTGCTACTTCTTACGTAAACTGGTGGATATCTGATCTTTTCAACCAATTCTAATCAATACCCAGATCTTTTCAACTAATGCTCTCAGTCAGAAACATGCTTTTTCTGCAAGCAGTGGTGGTGGTGGGGATTATGGTATTGGTAGGAGTTCTTTTTCAAAAGTTGTTGTTCCTGTGGTGACTATGATGTTTTCCAACCCAATTTGGCTCAGAACATTTTTAGTGATAGTGAATTTGTGTTGCTACAATTTAGGAGAGGGTTAGAGGAAGCTAGTAAGTTCCTTCCTAGGAGCTCAAATTTTCTATAGTTCCATAGTTT
This sequence comes from Corylus avellana, assembly GCF_901000735.1. NCBI lineage: Eukaryota > Viridiplantae > Streptophyta > Magnoliopsida > Fagales > Betulaceae > Corylus > Corylus avellana. Next base: position 17,731,939 of record NC_081550.1, on the reverse strand, counting down.
CCAAAAGGATCTCAGCTTTTGAGATACTGAAAGCTTACAAAGTTTATCTTTCAGCCTTCCCTTTCAAGAGGATCTCTCTATTCTTTGCTGCCAAAATGATTTGTAAAGTAGCAGAGAAAGCAACAAGTCTTTGGCATCCAATATGGTTTCCATTGGCCAATTCTGATCCATCAACTCTCAAAAAGAGCTGGAGACCTCCAAAGCTAAGGATTACAGGGATAGAGCTTCCCAAACTCGGATTCCATCCAACGGAGAGTATTGAGGAGACTGGCCATCGCTTGGCCAAGTATTGTGAGCGATTTAATGTTCCTAGTACCATGCTCTAGCATCACAGAACTGGGAAACCATCCAAATTGAGGACCTCAAGATTGATAGGAAAGAGATGCTTGCTGTGAATTGTTTGTACCGGTTTGGGCAATTTTGTTAAACCAACAAGTAGAAAATTTGTGGGCAAGCAAAAGCAAACAGCTGCTGGTCCACTTTATGGACTCTTTCCTCCTTAATTGAAGCAAAAAAAAAAGGCTAAAACTTGTAACAAGGCAGATTCCCATCCATCTCATTCAAGTCATCTTAATTGAAGGAGGAAGCAACAATTTTGACATCTCCTGGACCCATCAACAATTTTGATATCTCATCTAAATTTTTAAGAGTACTGTGAGCATCAATTATCAAAGTTAATCACCAAACTAGAATGAGAAAAAAAAAAAAAAAAAGGATGGTAATAAAAGACCAAAAAGAACACTAGGAGAAGAACTCAGTGCTGCTGTAGTGATTTCATGTTCATTGAATTTCAGGAAGATGAAGTTGAACTCTCTGATCTGTGCTCATTTATGTGTTGATAGGTCGTCGCATCAACTACCTCTGTTCCGTTCCAAAACAGGAGGTTCTTCCTGCCCACAAATTTTTCAAATTTGTCTGTGCAACTGCCTTGTATACAAACCAGTGTCATAATGATGATGTTGAAAACTTACTGAGGAATGAAAATTGTTCCTTCTCTGATTGCCCCGAGGGGTTGTTCAACTTCAACCTGAACAATGAACATGAAGAATCAGTTAGGAGCTCTGCAGTCACTTCATGAAACTGAAGAATCTCAAAAGAAAAATATATAGAGATTTACATATTTTCCTCCCAAGAGCCTATTGCATTGCATACAAAAGACATCCGCCACTTTGCTATTTTCAAACTTCTTATCATTTGCAGGTTTGTCAATCACCACGTTGACACTACATCGTCTCAAACAATTCATAACTTTTAATTATAAATTGAAATAGGAAAAAATTGAAGATGAAAATGCAATGGACTTCGAGGCTTGATGACAATTTCAATTTGATACAGTTTATGAGCAGATCAAATCTTATGATTAATTTGACATCATATGGAGGAAAGCTTAGTGGCTTTAGAAAGCTTATTGAAAGGGTTACAATTTTGTTTTTCACTAAAATTTCTCAATTCTAATATTTACTAGGTCAAAACAGGTCGTCAATAGAAATACGAAAATCTCTTTCAGAAACTTGGATCAATCCAACTTAATGTCTGATCAAACTTCAGATAAGGTTGTTTAGTAATTTTTCTTGTCAGGGCTGGCTGACCTGTTGATATGTTTTTTTGTTTTCTCAATAAGAAACACTCAAACAGTGATTTTTCTTCAGTTTTTATGCAATTCC
>NC_081550.1:17729152-17730175 GCF_901000735.1 Corylus avellana | reverse complement strand
ATGTGTTTAGCCTAAGGCTGATATAGCTAAATTTTATCGGTTTAGGTGGTTAACGATACAAATCAGCCTTTATAGCTGCAGTATCAGGTGAGGAGAGTCCTTAACCCTTTCAATGTGTTATTTCATTGCATAATTTTTATGAAAAACTTCTTACTCGTTTTATTTAAATGCTTATGTTATGTTATTTATATGCTTGCAAAAATTTATATGTCACCTTAAATATTTGTATAAGAAGTTTTAAAGTTAGAAAAACTATTTATTGTCACTCAAAGTTTTAAGGGTATATCATTTTTATTAATGTTCATTATGAAAGGTAATTCTGAATTAATTTTTGGAAAGTAAAGAGAAGTAAAACCCTCCAACACTTTGCCCAAAGTTGAGTTAAGAGAAAATAAGTAAAGGAAAAGAAAAGAGTTTTATAAGATGGGGCAAGAGTGTGGAGGAGATAATTTTGGCTCAAAAATTCACAGAAACGCAACATGGTATCGGCACTAGAGATGGAAGTGCAACCCACTTAAGGACGATGAGAAGGTGGGATCCATCATTTTTGCCAAGCTAAGTACACCTTGAGCTAATCGGCTGGCCCATAAGGCACGTCTGCGGCCATAGGCGCTGCCATGGTCATAAAGGTCGCGCAACACTAGTACACAAGGGTAACAATGTACATGTGCCCTATTATGAGAACAACTCTATCAAGTAATGATTATTGTTCATTAGATAAATATTATTTGTTGTTCTATTGAAAGAAACATATTTTCTTGGAGATTTCATAGAAAAAGTTGGTGTTTAAGAAAATGATTTTTTTTTTTTTTACTCAACTGATTTATGGTTGAGGATCTACTTAGTGATCAATTTTTTTCGCTCACACTTATTATTTTTGTTTTCAGGGTATAAGCATGAAGGAATAGAAGGCCGGAATGGGGACTCAGGAGAACCATAGACTCATTTCATAAAACATGTTTTTCTTTTATAATAAGTGCACTACCACGGAGTCTTCGCTATTTGGATTTTAAAACTATGTTG
>NC_081550.1:17674024-17729052 GCF_901000735.1 Corylus avellana | reverse complement strand
AAAAGTAAGTCTCTGGCCAACGTAATATGCGTACGACAATTACGGCACACATAAAACTTAGTGTCGGGAGTTTGATCGTAATCAATGAGAAAGAGCCTCCCCATTTCAAAGAGCTCTGAAACTTTCAAGTGTTATGAGAAAAAAAAACAAACAAACTGTTCAAGAAATGTTGCTGTGAGTCTTTGCATGAGAATTGTGAGAAGAAGATCAGAAAGAAGAAGAAGAAGAAGATTTATAGCTTATCAATCCTCATTTAACTGTTTCAGTTAAATGCCAACGTGGCGGCAACTAAACAGTTTGTGGGGTGTTGGCAAATTAAAGTGCACCGCCAGATTGGTTGCTTTAATTAGTACTGCATGCATGCAGATATCTCCGTCAGAAACAGAGGTCACAGATTATTAATTTCTTATTTTGGTAGAAAAATTGAAATTCATATGTCTTCTAATTGAGGAGAAATTAAAGATTCTTTAATTATTAATTGTGATCCTTTATTTTAAATTTAATAGTCTATAAAATGTCAGCTGCTTTTATATAACCGAGGGATTAAATGCTGTCTTTTGTTTTACTGAGGTTTAAATGATTTTATAGACCATTGGATTTAAAATGAAGGGCAACAATTAACAATTAGAGAATCTCCAATTTCTCCCAATTAGAGGGGATCCGGATCCGAAAAATTGTGACAATCATTATAATTTAATTGATCAATGAACATTTTTTGGTCACTCATTGAATAAATGATGTATGGACTACACCAAAATCTTGCTTTCCTTAAGAATTGATCATAATAATCTTATTATCAAAAAACATCTGGTACCCAAGTGGTTTTGACAAGTACCCAATATACTTTTACTTTCAAATGTTAATGAAACTCCAAATCAAGTGGGAAATGACAAGGCCAGGGGTAACATCTATCATTCATAGGCTTGAACAAATGGCTATATAAATTTAGAGGTGATTGGATCACTCTAGGGGGTGGCCAAACTATCTCAAACTTTTGAATTTGGCCCGACCATCTCATATATATGGCCAATTTGGGTGTGGTTGACTACCCTTATTTTTTAGACACATTTTGTAACCCCAAATTATCTTACTTTTAATAATAACTAGCGCACTACTTTTATACCTTTAAACATAATTTTATTGCAAAATTTGGCTATATTTTTTGTCATTAAATAAACTTCAAGCAGTCAAAGATTTCAAACGAAAATTTAAAGAGTACGGAGTGAAAGTAATACAAATAAGGTAATCAAATCACCACCAAGGTGGTAGTTGAGTTGGTAGAAGAACTCCTTTCATCCTAGTGGTTACGTGTTCGAATCCGCTTGCGGCAGTAGATGCGTGAACCAGATGCTACTATGAAGGGGCTCTACTGGCTTACACTTTGGTGGGATTGTGGTGACGGGCTCGCATTCCCAGGCAGTAGCTATGGCTCAAACCAGACATTCCACAGCGGATTGGAACTCCGATGGTCACGCCCAAGGGGGAAAACTACACTGGTCGCCCTTCCCATCCTTTTAAATTAGAAAAAAAAAAAAAAAAAAAGAAGGGTAATCAAATCACACCAATCATAAGGATTTGATACGCAATTGCAACTATTTTTTATTGTAATTGTATGAAAATATATATACTCTAGACAAGAAGAAATTGCATCAATGGCTCTCTTTCTTCCATATACAATATTTCAACACAATTCGACACAGCCTTAATCCAGATTCACGAATTATCCATCAAATGAAAAACAACCCACCAACAAAAGTTTTGACAATTAATATCTCATCTAACTTTATAGACTACTGTGGAAATCAAACTTAATTAATCAACATATATATAATCATAAAGAATGTCGTGGTCGTCGTACATTTGTGCATCCACCATATCTCTGCCATTCCACAACATGAGATTGTCCCTGCCCACAAATATATCTGTTATATATACGACGACTATCGTACAACTGAGATGACGTGACAATGAAAATCAGTATTTAGATCAACAAAAACTTGTAAAAAAAAAAAATGTTAGTTTTCACTGTCACGTCATCTCAACACTGTAATAAATAGTATTTCTCTAATTTATAGAATGAAGCATGATAATGACTTAATTAGAACTTACATACAAAGTACTAGTCCTAGTTCGAATGACGTGGGGTTTGTTGCATCTTTAACCTGAACATTATAAAGAGTCAGTGATCAGGAGTTGTGCAGTCAGAAAGAAATCTCTAAAGAAAATTAAATAGAGATTTTAATTTACATAGGCAAAGCCCAAGTATTCCAAGCATTTGATGCAATTCACAGCTGCCTCTACGAGTACTTCATTAATCCTCCGATAATGTTCCGGACCGTCAATCACCAGGTTGACACTGCAATATCTCAAACACCCAAATCCAAATAAAAAAAAAAGAAAGAAAGAAAGAAAGAAAGAAGATTAAATGCATTGAATGAAGTTTGATAATATCTTACGCCTTTTTAAAGGAGGCTTCATTGCCGTGATTAACCTGCAAAATGCAATTAATGCAGAACGATTGTAAGCAAAATGAATCGATATTAATTTCTCCTTCGTTTCACCATTTGTTTTATAGTCAGTGATTTATGCATGAGGCGCAAAAACAAGAAACACAAGCTGCTCAATGCCCAAGAACAATCAAATTCACAAAAACAGTCTCAAAAACGAATTTTCTTTGAATGTATAGCAGAATCCAAGAAAACGGAGAAGCATTAAGGTAACAAATGCACTTTCAATTCTTTGATATGAAAAACTGAAACGAAAAAAATAATAATCAACACAGATCGAGAGAGAGAGAGAGAGATTTGTTACATGGTCAATTTTGTTTGTGGCCAACGTAATATGGGTAAGGCATCTACGGCACACATAAAACTCAGTGTCGGGAGTTTCATCGTATTTTATGAGAAAGAGCCTCCCCATTTCAGAGAGCTCTGAAACTTTCAAGTGTTACGAAAAAAGTAGTTCAAGAAATGTTGCTCTGAATCTTTGCTTGCTTGAGACTTGTGAGACGAAGATCAGAAAGAAGAAGAAGATAGAAGATTTATATATAGCTTATCAATTCTCATTTAACTGTTTCAGTTAATCTCGTGGCAGTCAAGACTCCAAGTAATATCAATCAATGGTGCAGCAAAGGCAAAAATATTATCTCCCTCAGTTGACAGACATGAAGATATGCATACCCAAGGAAAGGCTCGACCTTATTTCATAAGACCGGCTCGGGTGCCCAAAACCACCACAGGGCAATCGGGATGGCTCTGGCCACCCCTTAGGGCAAAATGGGGTGGCATTTTGTCTACACATTTTTCTTTTTTCTTTTTTAATTTTTTAATAATTTTAGTTTTAAATTTTTTTATTTTTATTTTTAATTAATTAGGCATATGAACACATGTTGCTTTTTAAAGGGTGCTGGCGTGAATTTCTGTCAAATTTTTAATGGAAGTTTGACTTAAGTATTATATCCGTTTTTAGTTATTATCGACATGTCATTTGTGATACAAAATGAAACTGAAAGCAAAAAATAAAGTTGTTAAACCACGTACATAAGGCAAAAAGTATTTAACCTTTTTAATAATAAAAACTCTAAGATAATGTATATATATATATAAAACATTTAGAGGTGGTCGGACCATCCTAAATTGACTATAGGGGGTGGCCAAACTATCCTCAAATTTTTGGATGTGGTTCGGCCATCTCATGTGGCTAATTTGGGTGTGGTAAACTGCCCTTAGGGTGTGTTTGGCAAACCCTTATGCCTTTGTTATTATAGTTGATGTGGATTGATATAATATAAAGTTTTGAATTTTTTGTATTGAAAAGTGAGAAGTTTTGTTTTATAGTATTTTTTTATTTAAATAGTAATAAAAAGTAAATGATGTGATATAAAAAGTGAAAAAAAAAATGAAAATATTTTGATGTTGATTTTTTGGAAAAATGGAGTGTGAACAGTGTCAAGGAGAAGGGGTTGCCAAATGGTGCCTTAATTTTTTTGGGGAAAAATTAATATACCCCCTCAAACTACCACAAAACTCAAAATGTCATCTCAAATTTTTAACTACAACAATGTCTTTTCAAACTACAAATAATTGTCAGTATTCACTCATTATGACAAAAATACCCTAAATAAAAATAAAAATTATATTTAAAAATAATTAAAAACAAAAAAGGAAAAAAAAAAGTGAATTAAAAAAAAATCATTTTTTTAAGAAAAAAATCCGAAAAAAAAAAAATTCAAATTGATAGAGGTATTTTTGTCCTTTTGACAAAAATTTATGATATTTTTGTCTTTTTGTTGGCCTTGGGGGGATATTGCCAATTTTTTTAGTAGTTTTGGAAGAGGGGGAACATTAATGTCAATTGGGTGGTAGTTTGAGGAGAGTGTGATTTTTTTTCATTTTACATTTTTATGTTTTTTTTTATTTTATTATTATAAGAAACACATTTTGTAACGACCCCAAATTATCTTACGTACTTTTAATAATTACTAGAGTACTACTTTTATACCTTTAAACATAATTTTACATCAAAATTTGGCTATATTTTTTTGTCATTAAATAAACGTCAAGCGGTCAAAGATTTCAAACGAAATTTGGAGAGTGGAGTTATTTGAGTAATTCTAAAAGTTCATTTTGTGTCACTCTAAGAATGAGATGACTTTTAAAGTCACTAGTTGATCAAAATTTAATAATGATCAATCATAAACCCAATAGTGATTTTAAAAACCACGTCATTCTTGGAATGACATAGTGAGACACACAATGACTTCTAACATTACTCAAGTAATCAAGTTATTTGCCAATAATGGTTACCAAGACAAGTTCTAAACTAGTTTTAAAATTTTAGAGAGCTTGCAAATTAATGCATAAATTCCTTGAAAAAAGAAAGAAAGAAAGAAAAAAAAAAAAACACAACCAAAAGTTTTGACAATATCTCATCAAACTTAATCAATAATATTAATTGTGATTTCGTCCTCCGTGTCTGCATCCGCTACCTCTTCTCCATTCCACACCAGGAGCTTATCCCTGCTCACAATTTCTTGTATCAAAATTCCAAATATCCAACTGTATCTTAAGAGGACGTGACAGTAAAAAATTAGTATTTTGATCTGTAAAAAGAAAAAAAAGTTATAAAGATTATTTTCACTGCTACGTTATTTCAACCGTATTCCACTCTTATAACGAGGTTTAGAACTTACATAAAGAGTAAAGTTCCTGCGTATTTCCATGCCATGGGTTCATTTTCATCTTCAACCTGAACATAAAGAATCAGTGATCATCAGGAGTTGTGTGAAGTTAGTCAGAAAGAAATCTGTAAAGAAAATTAAATAGAGATTTACATATTTCCAGCCCAAGTAACCCAAGCATTTGTTGCAATTCACGTCTGCCTCTATCTCTTCACCAACCCTCCGATAATGTTCCGGACCGTCAATTACCAGGTTGACACTGCATTAATATCTCAAACAACAAGTCAAGAAAAAAGAAGAAAAAAAAAGAAGAAGAAGAAGAAGAAGAAGAAGAAGAAGAAGAAGATTAAATGCATTGAATGAAGTTTGATAATATCTTACGCTTTTCCAAAGTAGATTTCATTGTCGGGAATAGACTGCAATATGCAATGCAGAACGATTGTAAGTAAAAAGAAACGAAGTATATATATATATATATCTTCAAAGCATATCCCAAGAACAATCAAATTCACAAAAAGAGTCTCAAAAACGAATTTTCTTTGAATGTATAACAGAATCCAAGAAAACGGAGAAGCATTAAGGTAACAAATGCACTTTCTTTGATATGAAAAACTGAAAAGAAAAGAAATAATAATCAACAGAGAGAGAGAGAGAGACTGATTTGTTACACTGAAAAGTAAGTTTGTGGCCAACGAAATATGGGCATGGCATGTACGGCACAGATAGAACTTAGTGTCGGGAGTTTGATCGTAATCAATGAGAAAGAGCCTCCCCATTTCAAAGAGCTCTGAAACTTTCAAGTGTTATGAAAAAAAAAAAAAGTAGTTCAAGAAATGTTGCTCTGAGTCTTTGCATGAGAATTGTGAGAAGAAGATCAGAAAGAAGAAGAAGAAGAAGATTTATAGCTTATCAATCCTCATTTAACTGTTTCAGTTAAATGCCAACATGGCGGGAACTAAACAGTTTGTGGGGAGTTGGCAAACGTGCACCAAATTGCTTGCTTTACTGCGCATGCATGCAGATTGCTCTGTCAGGAACAGAGGTCACAGATTATTAATTTGATATTTTGCTACAAAAATTGTGACAACCGTTATAATTTAATTGATCAATTTAAATCATAGAGGAGAATTTAACAACATTACAACATCAATTGACATTACAAATACACCCATTAATTTTTTTTTTTAATTTTGTTTTTTTGTTCTTGACATTACAAATACAAATACACCCATCAATTGACATTACAAATACAATGGTTGAGAAGGGGAGTAGTTGAATCCGTTGACGAGTCAAAACATTTGAACATCCTCTTTAGTCATTCGATTCAATTTCAACGTACTTCTTAATATTTTGTCTATTCGATTCAATTTCAAACATATTAATTGTGATTTCAACAACTCTACTGTATTCAAAACTACTCCAGAAAAGGCCAAATGAGAATTGCATGAGACAGAGGTATCAGTAATCTCATCAGTTTCAGCTCCATCTTTCTGTTCCACATTTGAGAGTTCTCTGCTACTTCTTACGTAAACTGGTGGATATCTGATCTTTTCAACCAATTCTAATCAATACCCAGATCTTTTCAACTAATGCTCTCAGTCAGAAACATGCTTTTTCTGCAAGCAGTGGTGGTGGTGGGGATTATGGTATTGGTAGGAGTTCTTTTTCAAAAGTTGTTGTTCCTGTGGTGACTATGATGTTTTCCAACCCAATTTGGCTCAGAACATTTTTAGTGATAGTGAATTTGTGTTGCTACAATTTAGGAGAGGGTTAGAGGAAGCTAGTAAGTTCCTTCCTAGGAGCTCAAATTTTCTATAGTTCCATAGTTTCCAAAAGGATCTCAGCTTTTGAGATACTGAAAGCTTACAAAGTTTATCTTTCAGCCTTCCCTTTCAAGAGGATCTCTCTATTCTTTGCTGCCAAAATGATTTGTAAAGTAGCAGAGAAAGCAACAAGTCTTTGGCATCCAATATGGTTTCCATTGGCCAATTCTGATCCATCAACTCTCAAAAAGAGCTGGAGACCTCCAAAGCTAAGGATTACAGGGATAGAGCTTCCCAAACTCGGATTCCATCCAACGGAGAGTATTGAGGAGACTGGCCATCGCTTGGCCAAGTATTGTGAGCGATTTAATGTTCCTAGTACCATGCTCTAGCATCACAGAACTGGGAAACCATCCAAATTGAGGACCTCAAGATTGATAGGAAAGAGATGCTTGCTGTGAATTGTTTGTACCGGTTTGGGCAATTTTGTTAAACCAACAAGTAGAAAATTTGTGGGCAAGCAAAAGCAAACAGCTGCTGGTCCACTTTATGGACTCTTTCCTCCTTAATTGAAGCAAAAAAAAAAGGCTAAAACTTGTAACAAGGCAGATTCCCATCCATCTCATTCAAGTCATCTTAATTGAAGGAGGAAGCAACAATTTTGACATCTCCTGGACCCATCAACAATTTTGATATCTCATCTAAATTTTTAAGAGTACTGTGAGCATCAATTATCAAAGTTAATCACCAAACTAGAATGAGAAAAAAAAAAAAAAAAAGGATGGTAATAAAAGACCAAAAAGAACACTAGGAGAAGAACTCAGTGCTGCTGTAGTGATTTCATGTTCATTGAATTTCAGGAAGATGAAGTTGAACTCTCTGATCTGTGCTCATTTATGTGTTGATAGGTCGTCGCATCAACTACCTCTGTTCCGTTCCAAAACAGGAGGTTCTTCCTGCCCACAAATTTTTCAAATTTGTCTGTGCAACTGCCTTGTATACAAACCAGTGTCATAATGATGATGTTGAAAACTTACTGAGGAATGAAAATTGTTCCTTCTCTGATTGCCCCGAGGGGTTGTTCAACTTCAACCTGAACAATGAACATGAAGAATCAGTTAGGAGCTCTGCAGTCACTTCATGAAACTGAAGAATCTCAAAAGAAAAATATATAGAGATTTACATATTTTCCTCCCAAGAGCCTATTGCATTGCATACAAAAGACATCCGCCACTTTGCTATTTTCAAACTTCTTATCATTTGCAGGTTTGTCAATCACCACGTTGACACTACATCGTCTCAAACAATTCATAACTTTTAATTATAAATTGAAATAGGAAAAAATTGAAGATGAAAATGCAATGGACTTCGAGGCTTGATGACAATTTCAATTTGATACAGTTTATGAGCAGATCAAATCTTATGATTAATTTGACATCATATGGAGGAAAGCTTAGTGGCTTTAGAAAGCTTATTGAAAGGGTTACAATTTTGTTTTTCACTAAAATTTCTCAATTCTAATATTTACTAGGTCAAAACAGGTCGTCAATAGAAATACGAAAATCTCTTTCAGAAACTTGGATCAATCCAACTTAATGTCTGATCAAACTTCAGATAAGGTTGTTTAGTAATTTTTCTTGTCAGGGCTGGCTGACCTGTTGATATGTTTTTTTGTTTTCTCAATAAGAAACACTCAAACAGTGATTTTTCTTCAGTTTTTATGCAATTCCTTGATTTTTCTTGAATTTGTGGAAGAGTTGTGAGTTATTGTGTTTGTAGATTCAGCTTCTCACTATGCCACACTACATCACAATTTCTTTACAACACATTTCTTCCCTTTTCTAAAGTGCTACAAGAATTAGACAAAATAGTTCCCATGATACAAAGAAACCCCAGATTACTCTCGAATAGAATGAGAATACAAATGCACAGAAGTATAAAAAATGGAGAAAAGCTCTCTAAGTTTTATGTGTATCTTGGACGATCCACAGATCGAACATCATATGTTTCAAGATAAATGAACAGCACTTTGGTGATCAAAATACAAAGATCAATTGGATTGGACGAAGTTTGAATAATATCTTACACTTTATCAAAGACGCTCAAGCGTTCAGCCTGCAAAATGGATCGCAAACTATGAAATAGGATATTTTGTAGACAATGATTTATGCATGACACAGGAAACAAGAAACAGGATTTACAGTGAACAAGTTGCTAGATGGAGTTGGAAATAATAACAATATTGATTGCATTATAACATAATCTTTTTCTTTCTCCTTAGAGATATCAGGATGCAAAATAATCAGGATATGATTTTAAAAGTTAGATTACAATGTTGATGAACTCTTGGAAATTGAGGTAGTTCAAGATAACAGAAACTACATCATATAGCAAGAACCCAGAGCAGCATCTCCAAACACTAGTTCAACACTATCCAAGGAAACCCTGCAGAACTAAGAGAGAGGGAGAGAGTTATTACACTGCAAATAAAGTAGTGCGCCAAGGCAATGTGGTTACGGCATAAACGGCACAAGAAGAACTTATTGTCAGGAGTTTGATCGTATTCAAGCCTCTCCATTTGGAAAGTTATTGCTCAAGGAGCTTTGAAACTTGAAGCCTTGTGAGGAAGTAGATTCAAGAAAACGTTGTAGCTGCAAAGTTAGAATGGGCATGTATATGGGAAGAAGCCCCAAAAACAGAGCCAAAAACGAATTCAAGAGTTTGTTTAGATAGAGGTTCCCAGCTGTGAATTGTGAGAAGAAAAAGAAGATTTATAGCAGTGTTTATCAGCCCAGGAAGAGAAGGGCCTCCTTTAACTGTTTCAGTTATAAGCCAGCGTGGTAGGAAAAAACCGTTTGTGGGTAGGAATTTCATTCTACAAGAGAACACCACCAGAAACTCTGAAACCATAACCCTCAGCATAAACCCTAACCCCATTCAAATGCCAAAGAGAACCCAAATACACTTCTCATCTTCAACTTCCACACCGCCACCAAAAACCCAGTTTACAAAGAGAATTTTTGCCCATGACAATTTCTTTTTAGCCAGAACACCGCAACACCACAAAATCGACGTTTGTTCAAACACCTCAGGGATTTAAGGTAACGAATCAGAAATTATCAATTGGGAAAAACCCTAACCCTCAGGGTTATGGTAACTCTGAAACCCTAAAACCCTAAAACCCCTAAAGCATCACAGCCGGACTTTCATCCCAACTCTAAGACCGTAACCCTCGGCATAATTCAGTTTTCCACCACTACTTCACTTCTTATCCACAAATTCCACACAGTAAGCAAAACCCAGTTCACAGAGATTCAACCAGAACATAGCAACACCATCAAAGTGACGTTTTTTCAAACACCTTAGGTATATAAGGTAACAAATTAGAAACCATCAATTGGGGTAAATCCAATCCAGGCCAATAAATTCACATTAAAATTGCACAAAACACAAATATTTTAACAAAAAAAATATTCCATTTCATTTCCAACATACACAACCCGGATCGAGGAGATCCATCTTCTTCACATACAAAACCAAATAAAAACCACAAAAAAAAAGTGCATGAAACTGAAATTACACCCTAACCCTAACCCTAACCCTAGATAGAAAGTCCTTAAGAGCTGGTAAACTTGGTGACGGCCTTGGTCCCCTCAGAAACGGCGTGCTTGGCAAGCTCACCGGGCAGCACAAGGCGTACAGCGGTCTGGATCTCCCGGGAGGTAATTGTGGGCTTCTTGTTGTACCTGGCTAGCCTGGAGGACTCCTGGGCGAGCTTCTCAAAGATATCGTTGATAAAGCTATTCATAATGCCCATGGCCTTGCTAGAGATACCGATGTCAGGGTGCACCTGCTTAAGCACCTTGAAGATGTAGATCTTGTAAGTCTCCACGCTCTTCTTCGTTCTCTTCTTCTTCTTGTCTGTCGCACCGGCTCCGCCTTCCTTCGGCAGCTTCTTCCCGGCTTTCGGCTTCTTCTCGGCCGGCGCCTTCTCTGCTACCGTGGTCTTCTTCTCCTCGGCCGGCTTCTTCTCGGCGGGCTTCTTCTCACCTTTGGGGGCCATCGGAAATTTCTGAGTGGGTAAGGGCAAAAGGAGAGAGTCGAAGTAAAAGAGATTCGCTAAGTTAATGGTTGCGTGAAGATTGAAGGGGTTGGGGAAGCGTTTATATAGATAGGAGAAGTGGGCTTCTATTGGACAAAGGGGGTTTCACGCGGATTGATGACTTGGCGTGTATGGACGGACCGTTGGATTGTTTTTTTTAGGGAATGACTGAATCGACGGCTGAGGTGGGTTGTAACTTGCGGAGATTCGGTTGTTCTGCGGATTGGTGACTTGGCGACTGTTTAAGCCCTTGAATGGCTTTCGCGCGGGCTCGTAGATCGACGGTTGCGATGATTTTAGCCTGAAAATTTTGGACGTGTTTGGCTCGCGCGGTAAGTTCTTTTTTCATTCTTTTGGTTCGCGCGGGGCGTTTCAAAATGAGGAAGCGCTTTTTCCTTTTTTTAGATTTTTTAGGCAAAATTACGCCATCACCCTTGATGCAATACAAGGACCATACTACAATAGATTTGCAAAATTGAAAAATAAAGAGGGAGAACGACGCGTCGTAGTTACAAATTCAATGGAAAATGAACTTGAACCCATTAAATTGTATATCATAACTCAATTTGTGAAAGGGAATATCTTCCGTTCGGTCATGGCATAAATGGCCAAATTTACGCCCACCAACCAGAAGATGACAAATCAGCTTATTTTAAGTTACAAAATGAACTTACCCACACCAAAATATACCACCCTCTGCTCTTAAAATGAAACCCAAAAACCCACCGGCTCTCTTATAAAAAACCCCTGCCCATCGGCTGCCCCCTACCCACCAGCTGCCCTCTACCCACGAGCTACCCACCGCCCAGTAGGCCGTTCCCACCGCCCCCTCCCAGCAGTCCATTCCCACCGCCCCCGCCCAGCACGCCATTCCCCAGACCAGCAAGCCGTTCCCCTGCACCCACTGCCCAGCAGCCCACTGTTGGAAGTCAAAATAGCCTAAAATCGCTTGAAATCGGCGTGAAACCAAGCTTCTCGGGTGAAGTTTGCTATTTGGGTTTTTTTTTAGCAGAAGTTGTTTGGGTTATTATCCTGTAAAACCAAGCTTATTTTATATGTTGAAATAATATGAGGTGGCAGCATTTGAGTGGAAGGCAGAAAACATGAGTTTTCTGCCTTGACTGTATAGCAGTAGCACTCTTTGTGAAAATTAAACTAATACATCAAATGATTCTTCCATTCTATGGTTTAGAAAAAAATTACATCAAATTTGTGATTAGATATTTAGATTAGAGCCTTAAGACAAGACTTTGGGTGGGATAACGCATGTTATTTGGATTTTCTTTGCGTATGCCAACCATTTCTACTGTTTATAGTTCAACAAGGTTCACAACTCATTGTTCAAAGATTAAAAATGGTAGGTGTTCCTTGACTATGTGAAAAAGAGAGCGCGCGCATATATATATATATAAATCATGTAATTTTTATGTACTAATTAAAAAATGGGTTAAATACTTAATACCTTTTGAGGTTTAGGAACTTTATTTTTACTCTTATGGGGTTTTATTTTTATCACAGAACTCCCTTAGGGTTTTGATAAAGGACCAACTTAGTCCATCCGTTAGTTGACCGTTAAGACTGACACGTGGACCAATCAGATGTTGACACGTGGCACTTATTTAATTTTAAAAAATAAAAATAAAAAAATGTATTTAAAAAAAATAAAAAGCCACCTCCAATTTTTTTCCTTTTTTTTTTAAATACATTTTTTTTTAATTAAAAAAAAAAATTACTAGGTGCCACATGTCAACATCTGATTGGTCCACGTGTTAGTCTTAACGGTCAACTAATGGTCAATTAATGGATGAATTAAGTTGGTCCTTTATCAAAACTCTAGGGGGGTCCTGTTATAAAAATGAAACCCCAGAAGGATAAAAATAAAGTTTCTAAACCCAATGAGGGTATTAGGTATTTAACCCTTAAAAAATTATGTATTTCTTATATACTAAGAAATACATGACTATTCCTCTTGACTTGGTTCTAGAAAGAGAGGCTCTGCTTTCTCATTAAAATTTCTTCTCTCTACCTCCAAGCAGCATAAAGAAGAAGAAGAAATCATAGAGGAGGGAAGAACGGTAAAATCATCCCCTTTCTCTGGTAGTAGTGCTTGGTGCCTCTTTGTGGTCTCATCCGGTCTCTATTTCTAGCGGGTTTGCTTTAGATCTAGTTTCTTCAACCTTAAATTTGATCGTCCTCATCAGCCAATAAGTGATTTCCTAGGGATGTCTACGATTTCATGCTTCTCCGCTGCTGTTTGTAGGGTTTTTTCTTTTTTCTTTTTCGCTTGGCCTTCGGGTTGAGGAGGGATTTGTCTCTTGACCTTCGGGTCGAGGAGGAGTAGATCGGTGTGGAGGTTTATCTTTCACGGCTGAATTTTTAGTTTTTTTGTTGTTTTGATTTTTGATTTTTTTTGTTTTTGTATTTGGACTACCCATGTCCTAAATCTAATCAGCACGAAGCATATTTGTTCCTTAATTGTAATTATACATGGGTTAGCGAGAGCTTTAAGTCATTTTTATGACTTTGTAACATCATAGCATTTGACTATGATTTTTCAGAGCTTTATGCTCTGTGTTATAAGAGTTGTATGCTATGTGATGTAAAAGCTTTAGGCTCTTGATTTTTCATCAATGAAATTTACAGATTTTTCAATATATATATGACTATTTGATGAGTAACGCTATGTACCATTTAGCCATCCAAAGAAATCTGGTTGATGAAAGTGTTTTTCCTTCACAACGACCGAAAGGGGGACCGTTTATTGGAGTAATCTCCACAAAAGTGTAAATGAAAAACCTTTTCACCTGGATAAAAAAAAAATGTTGTACCTAGTATTACTCCAATTTGATAAAATGAGTTATAGAAGAAAATTTGTGTCCATTTTGAAAAGCTTTTCCACTCTACCTGACACTGGAATAATCTATTAAAGATGATTATCTATCATTAATAGTTAGGAAAAAGTGTTAAATTGATTAATATGGTTTTGACATTGTGATAAAATACATCTCTAACATTTCAAAATAAACAAATAATTTTTTTGTGGTCTGCCTTAGTAACAAATATAAGTCCCTATGTATAAATATCGTCCATTTTTTCGATATTGACCACCTCATAATATGCAAGAATGGGTGTTCGAACCACCAAACGGCCTTTGAGGTGGTTTAGCCACCCTCATATTTTGAGAATAGTCGAACCACCTTCACGACTATGAAAATAGTATGGCCACCCCAATAACGCAAACAAAAGATTTAGGTTGTGCTCTAAAATCATGGCTCCGTTTGTTAAAATTTTTGTTTTCCCTTCTCCAAACAAAAATATTAACAAACAACCAAAACACAAATATAGTTTTCACACTAGAAAACTTGGTCAAACAAAAAACACTCCCGAAATCGAGTTAACAAAGAGTTTCTCTTCATGCATTCAGAAAGCTACAAGCATGGAATTGCATACAGTGACCGCCATGAAGGTGGAAGAAAACTGAAGATGCCATATGGTATGATGGTTTAAATGAATGGTAGAAATTAGCAATAAAATAGCCTGTATAGTATCATTTGGCTGTTTGGACAAGTAGAGCATCTAAATTAGAACTTATAGTACTATATTGGTAATTGGCACATTTCTAACTCCGATCGATCCCCAGCAGAAAGGATATTAGAAAAAAATAACCTACATCTATTTCTAAAGACTGGAATGGCAACGACATAAAAAGAAATGCCTGTTCTTTAGATCTTCAGGGTTCTTATGCCAATGTAGAAGCTCATATTACCTGCAGCATAAGAAAAACAAGCGATCAGAAAATGACATACATAAGCTGCAAAACAGAAATTCATAACAATGATACACGAGGACACAATGAATTAAAAAAATAAAAAGCATCAAATAAATCCAAGTTGCACAATTTTCAGTGGCAATTAATGGCACAACAATCTGCATTGTAAAGCCTGTTCAAAGATTTCGTGAGTTCAGCTTATACCAATCCAGAGGAGAAGGTTTTACAAAATGGTTAATTAAGAAAACAAGGTTTGTCGGTTAAAACACATTCTAAATAGTTCTTCAATGCAAAATGCTTTAGATTTAATGAAGCCTACACAATTCCGGGAGTGTTAAAACAAAACAAATTCAAAGGTTAGTTTAGTTTAAGAGGAAGCGAAGGCGAAGCTTTCAAGCAGATTTAGAAGAGAAACCAAAAATAAATCAATAAATAAATTAATGGAAAATATTCCAAAACCCCTCTTGTGCTTTTTTGGATTTTGTAAATTGGGTTTATGCACATTTTAAATCTAAGACTTCTATCAATTTTTACTTATCAAAAAAAAAAAAAAAAGACTACTATCAATTTTTTCCTCAAATAAATAGCAAAAACGACATGGAAATACTATTATGCCATTTTTATTGAAAATTTAAATAAAGACCCATCCATTTTGTTGGGGAGCCCCACCCTTCAGTTATGGGGCGGCCACCCCGGTCGGGGGGAGTGACTTGTGGCCACCAGCTTGCAGCCATCCTGTCTTCAAAATTTTTTTTTTTTTTGCTCTTTTTTTAGTAGAAATGGCATAATAGTGTTTTCACATCATTTTTGTTTTGTTATATATTTGAGGGAAAGACAGACAGAAGTCTTTGATTTAAGATCTGAAAGACAAAATGGGGAAAAGCACATGGGGGGGTTCTGAAAAAGCACAGGGAGGTAAATGATAATGCTGGCACCGCAGGTGGTAGATTTAACAAACTTCACCCAAGTCTCCAGCTTCTAGACCAAAGCAGAAGTTCCATTGTTCCGGATTACCATCTTGATCACATGTACATCACCATTTATGGTTTGCTTTAGGATTTTCAAGTTGCCAAGTCATTAGTATATAATTTCAGGCAGAATTAACTTTATAAAGTTAGTTTGTTACGGCCCAAATTCACCATCGAAAGAGAAACCATATATTTCAAGTAGATAAGCACTTACTTGCACATCCCTTCTATTAAAACTGAATACCATCAACATATTAATTCTAATCATAAATGCTATTTCTGATCATTTATGATTAATGGTATAGAAATATCAGACAATTATGATGAAGTGCATTGATGAAATCCCTTTAGTACCACAGATGTAATCCTTTAGCCTTGCAGAACTCTTTTTTACACTAAACAAGGTTCTGACACCGGCTGCCATGGCTCTTGTTGCCTTAACTCACCATTCAAACCAAAACTAAATGGAAAACATAAAACATCAAGCATATTAAAGACTACACCAACCAGAAAATCCTTTGATCAAACCAATATTTAAAATATATTTATAAACTTTAAGCATCATTGATCAGTGGGAGATTTCAGGTACAGTATAGATAGAGTTCGATATTTGAGCTAACAAGACGACAGAAGAAAAGAAGACCTCTGGACTAGAAAGGATTGCTTTCTGTAACTGTCTTTCCCTATGGAGGACTCGTAGTATCTCTCTACATCAAGCAAAAGGACCATGTAGGGCTGACAATTTAACCCGCGACTAGAGAACCCGACACGAACATGACACATAGTTTGGTTTAGGTTAAACGGGTTCAGGTCATAAACGAGTCACCTATTTAATAAACGTGTCACAAGGGCCAACCTGCGAATCGGTTCGCGATATATATATATATATATATATGACACGACCTGTTAATTAAACGGGGCACACGGGTTGTGTCGCCCATTAAATTAGTGTGTCGTGTTCAGGTTTGACATGTTTGACCCATTTATTAAATGATTCGGGTTCATGTTGGCCTAGACGGATTGGCGGGTCAACCGGACCATGTCACAACAGTTTTGGTGTTAGGCATGACCCCTAACATAAGAGTGCACTGAATCAAAAAGAGGAGTAGAAACGGACGACTAGAGGGATAAGAGAACGAACTACAAACATATTGCAGATGAGTGGGAGACCACAGGTACAGAATTTGAAGTGTCATTCAATATTAGTTAATAAATATCAAACCTATAAGATGGCTATAAGACCATCCACGACGAGAAGCAAGTTGTAACTCCATTAGTATTTGCTTAGAGTTGAGCTCAATTATTTTGGGCAAGCGCAAGAAAGACAACTTCTGTTCCAACAAACTAAGAGGAATATGGATTCAAGTTTTTTTTTTTTTTTTTTTAGGGGGGGGGTTGGTGAAAAATGACAAAATCATCACGCAGTTAAGCAGTAAGAAGTGATAGGATCCTTATACTAAATAATGATCTGGAAGACCTTATGATTCCAATCCCAAAGTAATTAGGATGCGGCTTTGTTAAGTGTGTGCTATAGGACCTGTAGTTATCCTTGGGAATACAATCTGTATAATGGCAAAGGACAATTTTTGAAGTCAACCTCCAAGATGGAAAGTGAACAAAAACAACCAAATAATTTTGATGATAATGATAATTTACTATCATGTAATGTGGTATCCCACATTGCCTGGATGTAAGAAAGGGGATGTGCTTATATAGTGCATGCTCTATATAAATGGTATGAACCCTTTTGGGATAAATCCAATAATAAAACTGTGCGAGCTTGGCCCAAAATAGACAATATCATACCACTTGGAGCGAGGTGTTACATATGGTATCAGAGTCAAAATCCAGCCTGAGATGGGAGAACGTACACAAGCCCATGAGGGTCGCCTGTGAGGATGCTGGGTTCCAAGAGGGGGTGATTTACACACAGAATCTTAAACAAAACAAACATCAAAATAGAAAAAGTTTGAAGAACGCAAGACACTAATTGGCTTGAAAACCTACATCCATGGGTGAAACATTTAGGTTTTAATTCCAAATCCTTAGTTTATAAAATGATTCAGCTCCTATTTACCTTCTTGTGCGAACTTCTGAAAAGTAACTTCCCTAAAGAATTATTCATCATCAAATCCAGTTAGCATCATAATTTTGAAATTGATGACATTTCAATGAGCAATTCAATAGTATAACAACTTTTTGATGGGTTGTCAACCATGGTTCTCACATCCGTTAATTGCAAATCCATCGGTTAAGTACATATCATCCATGTGTATAAGTTCATGGGCACCTTCCTTTTGCTAGCCGGTTTCAAGGATGAGTTCTACCTGAGATTTGTATCATTTTGGTATTATAACTGCCACCATGTCAAACATAAGATCGAATGAATTGCAGCTTTGAGGCCGAGTCCCAGAGGGGGGCAACTTATAGGGTGAATTAAAATGTGTTGGTATTATGTATGAGTATAGTGTTAAGTCATTGGATACTAATAGGTAAATGAAGCTGCCAAAAGAGAAAGGGTTACCATCGGCAGTATCGATAGAGTAGGCCGGCAGTGGAGCGTGGTGGTATAGTATAATTCTAAGTGTCTCACATCAATTAAGCGCAATCTTAACCATGTGTATATAAGCTTTTGAGCACCCTCCTCTTGCAAGCCGGTTTTTAATGGGAAACTCTATCTGGGGTTTGTATCATTTAGTATCAGAGCGTGGTGCTGTCTGCTCTGATACCAATTGTTAAGGGCCTAATTGCTTATACAAAAACCCTAAGATGGTTGGATACTAATTTGGTTAAACCCTTATCATCGTAACAGATTGTGCTTGTATCAGATTTTTTGAGAAAGCATGAACTTGTCCAGCCAGCCTTTTCATAGTAAATAAATTTAAGGGGAAAGGCTTGCTGCAACAACAGTCTCTCTTAACAAAAGACTTCACTGATGGATACTTTAACACATGCATCAAAAGATTTATGAGGAAATGCACATGTAACTGAAATACATTAAGATATAATGCATTCCCCATGCACCAAATCACATATGAAATCAAGATATGCTAGGAATTAAATGTATCAAATGCTAAATTTACAAAATCATTACAGAAAAGAAATATTGTGCCATTTAAATTTCCTAGGGTGGAAGTTATTGAAAGCTAAAAGCCTCTAATGAATGAAAGAGGATCCTAAATATATGATTAAACCTGAACACATCACACTACGACATACCCACAAATGTAGATGAAATTCTATGATCAGAAAACAGTGACCATTTATTAACCATACAGATAATTAGCAATTTAACAAAAACCATTGCCAATACAATAATCATGCAACAACCAACAAAATCGTGCAAACCCCAACCCCTAAAGAACTGCAATACGTAATATCTATGAACACATACAAACAAAGCAAGAAAAATTTGCCATATAACATAAAGACAGAAAACCCAACAATGATTCCTTGAATTAGACCTGAAAAAACACCCAACTCCTACATTTTGACACTCAATGTAACACAAAGCCAAACAAAATGCAAGCATATGCATACCAAAATCAAAACTACCTGCGATAATTGGCACCCATTTTCCTAGAAAATAGAGGCGGGCAATCCGTCAAACTCATGCCGGCAACCAAGTCTCCCAACCCCAAACTCCTTTCCTCGCTTTCGTCATCGCTCTCGTCCCCAAACACCTTCCTCATTGTCCTCTCAAAGTAATTCCCGTACACGTACTCCTGCGCAAACCCATTCTCTTCGTCGTAAAACACCACGTGCCCGTGCCACTCCCAAACTCTGCAATCCGAGTCAGGCTCCTCGTGAAACGAAACGCACACGTAGTGCTCGCCAATGGGTACGGACTGCCCCGAGTTGGGCCTGAGGGAGTCAAGCTTCCCAGCCGTGACTGCCTTGATAATCTCCCTCTCGATCTTTGTTTCTTCTTTGAGTATTTGTGCCCTGTGATTGTTGGGGTTTTCCTGAGCGTGGGGTTTGTTGGGAGTTTGAGAGAGGTTTGTGTGAAGGTGTAGCGGGTTCAGGGATTGAAGAAAAATGGAGTCACTGTTGCTGGCTTTGTATGAATTCATTGTTTAATTAAGATTTTTGAGACTTTGGCGGTTTAGACGATGGGGAAGAGGGTAGGGCTTTGAATTTTGACGATGGGTTTTTATATAGGGTTACAATAACCCATTGAACTACCCTTCCTTTAGATATGCTATTAGCGAACCGATTTAAAGAAATTGTTGATTCTTAAATTCCTCAACTGAGATCGGTTTTAGGCATCGAAACTGTTGATGATAGTTTTCTGAGATGATGACTTAGCACTTGCGAGTATGTTGTGGTGTCCGAGGCAGCCTAGGATTGCAAAATAGTAAACAATAGGATCAAAGCTACCCGTGGTTAATTCGGCTCAAAAGCTCCGATGCCTAAGTCAGTATTTAAGTGAATAAAATATAAGCAACAAAGAGCAAGAATTATCCCAGAATTGAGTTGTGACTTGCATTTTATAGGCATGAATCAGTTCGTGTTTCCCGTAACCTTCGGCCTCCATATCCTTGAGTATTTGCTATGTAATTACTGGCGAAGTATATGGGTTGTTAGCCTTTTCGTAATCTTAGAGTCTTGACATCGTGGGAGTGGCGGTTATGCCTGGCTGACGCTGGACGTGGATGCTCGAGTAATTCTCGGGCACACATGTCTGTCTTTAAGTGTTGACAGCTAGTCCACGTTCTGTTGAGCGTAGGTAGCTGTTTAGATATTGGATAGCTCTCCCTTTTATCTAGGGATCGTAGGTTTCTACCATGCGAAATGACCGATCTATCCTCGGCCTAAGACTATTATACCCTCAATGAGTTAAGGTGTCAGATTGGGCTGTCCGAGCCCTCACTTGGGCTTAGTCTTAGCGAGTTCGTTCATTGGTTTGGGCCTAGAGGCATGTTGGGCCTTATATGACTGATCCATGACCCAACAGAAACGCTTGAAAAATGCTACATATTAAAGGGGTGACACGTTATCGAGTCGGCCATAAATAATTTTCATCTTAAAAGCTTATTCTTCACTTTTACAAATACGTCTATTTTTTAGAAAATCAAAAAAATAGATTTTTGCTCAAAGTTTTTTTACAACATAGAGAGAGAACATAATGAAAATATACTTAATTCTCAATTGTAATATGCCACCTGTTTGTTGAGGTACAATAATGTTGTTCTACTCAGTTTGACAACTCTTAGAACATACATTACATGGTGCGATTTCAAATACTATAAAAGACTTTGACTTTTCTCACTGGACACTAATTGGTTTTCAGATTAGATGGTCAATGGCTCAATTTAACAAATGATATTAGATCCAAGGTCATGAGTTCAAGTCAGAACCTCATGTTAAGGGAGAAATTGTTGAAGTGCAACAATACCGCCCTACTCACTTAGACAACTCTTAGAACATGCATTACATGCTCAATCTGACACTGTTGGTGCAATTTTTGGTTTGCATCAACCATCTATCCACTAAATTGCTCAGACCGGATCTTTGAATGCCGATAACAATTGGGCTCGTTGTTAAATCTACAAAAGAGAAATCGGTGAGGAGACCCCGACTATAATCGAAGGTCCTCGATCCGATGCTTAAGTCTGCATGTGATGATAGATGAAGTGTTTTGAGTTTTCGAAGGAATTTTTTTTTTTTGTTTCTTTACATCCTTTTCTGCCTTTTGTTGCTATTTACATATCTCCGTTATTACAGAGTCTTCCTCTATGGGAGACTTCACACGTCATCTTCCTTGAATGACGAAAGGATGTCATGTATCATCACAAAAGACTTTGGAGGCTACTGTCATGGTGGGGGAAGATCTACGCCTGACTTGGTCAGCTGGCTGCAAGCTTGGGAATTTTAGTACACATGGTTAGCGCCAAAATCAAACAGAACCCGGTTTCAAAAAGTCTCTTAACTTGTACTTGTAATTATTGAAAATATTTAGTTGGTACTTTTGTTCATGTTCCATTCAAATATTTAACGGATTTTCACGTCAGCATGGGTAAAATGGTGACACATGTCCCAAATGCCACTTATTGAGGCAAATTAGACCAAATGACATGACGTTATATCATAGGTGGTACCTATGTTTTTGATGCCACATGTGCTGCATAAAATCATAAAAAATGGTAACTCCAATTAAAACAAAACAAAAAGGGATGGAAAATTAGCCGTGGCCGACCACCCTTAAGGCCCTTGGGGGTGGTTCGGCCACCTCCAGGCCAAACGGGGGTGGCTCGACCACCCCCATTTTGCAAGTTGGGGGTGGCCGAACCATCACCATTTTACGCATGCTGATGTAAAAATCTATTAAATATTTGGATGGAACATTAACGGAAGTACCAAGTGAGAATTTTTAATAATTAGTGGTACCAGTTGTGACACTTTTTAAAACCGAGTGGTATATTTGATTTTGGCCATAATCACATGTACTAAAATTGCATTTAACTCCTATAATATTTTCATATTTTCAAAAGCTAAAATTCTTTTTTTTTTTGTTCTTAACAAAAAAAAAACTCTATTTGAATAAAAAGTCTGTATTTTAAAGGTCTCAAGTTATTCAATTGTGATGATGATTCAAGAATTTATGTCTTTAACGTTCAAAAAAGATAACTTCTAAAGTGGGAGAAATACTATAACAAAACTGATATTGGTGATGATGAAGTTGATTATCTCGTAGTACTTGAAGTACATGCTAAGGATCCTACCCCTCTTTTTTGATTCCACTCCACTGCCAACTAGTGTTCATCCCTTCCAACTCTATGCAATTTTTTACTTTTTTTATAGTAAAAACGGAGGTATTTTGGAAAATTTTATAGAATTTAACAAAAAGTCTTGATGAATGAGGGACAATGCAAAAAATTGAAAGTTTGATACCCTAAATTTAGAGGTTTTGAACTTTAGGGGGGGGTAATTTAGGTGGGTCAGTACATTTTTATTTTATTTTTTAAAAATTTATTGAAATATTTTGTACTTATTGGGAAAACAATTGTAGTGCGTTTACATCAATGCTTGGGATGTGTCAATTTTTGATAGTTTAGGGTGAAAATTGTTGCAGTTGAAAGGATTTGGAGAGCATTGTTAATTGCGTAGTAGTTTTGGGATGTATGTCAACTTTGCCCTTTATTTAATGTCCCTGACCTTGGATGATAATACCTCTTCACTTGTTCTCTTAGGTAAGTTTTTTTAATATAGTTGGATTTTGTCAAGAGTCACATATTAATTGCGTAAAAAGCTATAAAACCTTATGCTCCTAGTTAAAGGCATTACTTGAACTAAAAATTATTTACTAGAATATTTTCATATTTTCAAAAGCTACAATTCTTTAAAAAAATAATAATAAAAATGAATAAGAGGTTTGTATTTTAAAGGTATCAAGTTATTTAAGTGTGACGATGATTCAAAGATTTATGTATTTAACGTTCAAATAAGAGAATTTATAGAGTGGGAAAAATACTATGGCAAAATTAATATTGGTGATAATGAAGTTGATTATCCTCATAATACTTCAAGTACATGCTAAGGATCCTACCCCTCTCTCTTTTGATTCCAATCCACTGCCAACTAGTGTTCATCCCTTCCAAGTTGATAATGTGGGAATATAACCATCATTGCATTCAACATCAAACAGTTAAAGAATGTGGAGGCCTACCAGGTGTGGAGAAATGTATTACTGGAAGGATTATTGATTGCCTTTTTCATGAGGCAATGCATCCTAAAGATTACCCCTTCAAACTTAGAGAACTTACAAAACGGTGCCTTAGTTGTTGTTTAATGGAGTTGCAAGTTTTTGGCATCAATCGTGGAACCTGTGTAGTAAAATGCTATGAAGATCATAAGAAGATGCACTGAAGAGCTCCATGTTTGGTAAGAGGCTTCCAACTACTTCTCTAGTTTTCTTGTTAGACCCCAACTTTAAGTTCATAATAGATTTACATGTTAGCCTTGAGGATGGGTTAGAGGTACAGGTTCGACTTGTTAGGCCTAAGACAGCTTAGTAAAATGGATTAAAAGCCCAAGAATGAATTAATAAAAATTTATTTATTATTATAATGTTCAAATATTATATTTGCTAATTTAATTTTAGATAATTACAAAAATTTAAAAGATTTCATAAATCATGCAAATTTTCTTTGTTGACAACTTCTCATTTTAAAATTGAGTTTAAATCTAAAGCTATAAAACAAAAACTGCATTATTTCTTGGAATTCAAAATTTTATAAAATCCCCTAAGGCTTAATAAAACACACGTTTGTTTATCAAAACACATATTCTCATTATCTTATGTATTAACTACATGCTTTTAAATATAAATCTATAGAAGTTGGCCTAAAGGAATTAAACCACCTACAACACAGTTCTCTGCTTCACTCAAAATACACATTTTCTCTCATTTATCAAAACGCACGTACAAGCTCTCATTTACCAAAGCACATGTTCTCCTTCACTT
The DNA here is from genome assembly GCF_901000735.1 of Corylus avellana. Lineage (NCBI taxonomy): Eukaryota > Viridiplantae > Streptophyta > Magnoliopsida > Fagales > Betulaceae > Corylus > Corylus avellana. Next base: position 17,704,804 of record NC_081550.1, on the reverse strand, counting down.
ATCAAAATACACATATACGTTGTAATGACTCAGAAAAAAAAAAAGTGCTAGCTAGGCAATGTAGAACTTAGCACCCATGACTATTTTTATAAACTACCCACTTTATGTGGGCTTTTTCTCATCTTCCTAATATGGGACCGGGGTGTTACAAACTCCCCTCTTAAATTCCTAATGTCCTCGTCAGGAAGAGGTCATGCAGTGCTCTACTACCACATGGCCCGGCGTTACTAGGTGTCTTTGATACCACTTGTAATGACCCAGGAAAAAACGCTAGCCACATCTGCGCTATCACCCCAAAAGGACTAGTCAATTTGAAGCTTCCATAAAATTCATTATAAAGCTCAGTTTCACCTAGTAACTTGGCAGTGTGGAACTTAGCACCCATGACTATCTTTATAAACTATCTACTCTATGTGGGCTTTTTCTCATCTTCCTAATATGGGACCGGGGTGTTACATACGTTCTCTCACCCAACCCCATAACATATTTTTATTCTCTCAACCATCTCTCAAAAGATAGCACCTATGTGTTTAGCCTAAGGCTGATATAGCTAAATTTTATCGGTTTAGGTGGTTAACAATACAAATCAGCCTTTATAGCTGTAGTATCATGTAAGGAGAAGTCATTAACCCTTTCAAAGTGTTATTTCATTGCATAATTTTTATGAAAAACTTCTTACTTGTTTTATTTAAATGCTTATGTTATGTTATTTATATGCTTACAAAAATTTATATGTCACCTTAAATATTTGTATAAGAAATTTTCAAGTTAGAAAAGCTATTTATTGTCACTCAAAGTTTTAAGGGTATATCATTTTTATTAATGTTCATTATGAAAGGTAATTCCGAATTAATTTTTGGAAAGTAAAGAGAAGTAAAACCCTCAAACACTTTGCCCAAAGTTGAGTTAAGAGAAAATAAGTAAAGGAAAAGAAAAGAGTTTTATAAGATGGGGTAAGAGTGTGGAGGAGAAAATTTTGGCTCAAGAATTCAGAGAAACGCAACATGGTATCGGCGCTAGAGATGAAAGTGCAACCCACTTAAGGACGATGAGAAGATGGGATCCATCATTTTTGCCAAGCTAAGTACACCTTGAGCTAATCGGCTGGCCCATCGTCTGCGGCCACAGGCGCTGCCATGGTCATAAAGGCCGCACAACCCTAGTATACAAGGGTAACAATGTACATGTGCCCTATTATGAGAATAACTCTATTAAGTAATGATTATTGTTCATTAGATGAATATTATTTGTTGTTCTATTGAAAGAAACATATTTTCTTGGAGATTTCATAGAAAAAGTTGGTATTTAAGAAAATGATATATTTTTTTTTTTTCACTCAACTGTTTTATGGTTGAAGATCTACTTACTGATCAATTTTTTTCGCTCACACTTATTATTTTTGTTTTCAGTGTATAAGCATGAAGGAATAGAAGGCCGGAATGGGGACTCAGGAGAACCATAGACTCATTTCAAAAACATGTTTTTCTTTTATAATAAGTGCACTAGCACGGAGTCTTCGCTATTTGGATTTTAAAACTATGTTGTTAGTCTTCTTTCGTTTAGACCAAATGTTTCCGCATTTAAAATTTTAATATTAAATTCTTCTTATGCTTATTATATATATATATTTTTTAAGAAAAAATAATTCAGCATTTAGATAATTGCTCTGGAAAGCCTTATAATAGTTTGCGTATTTGAGAGATCAAGTTAGCAAACCTAACCTTAACGGGTTGGGGTGTTACATTTCTCTTCACGAATATGAATATTGTGACATCCCACATCGTCTGGGTATGAAGATGGGATGTGCTTAAATGTATACTCGCACCTTTTCATGACAACAACGCGTTTTAAAGCCGTAATGTCAATGAATTTATCATAATTCCGCAGTTAAGCGTGTTTTCGCGAGAGTATTACTAGGATGAGTGACCTACTTGAAAATTTGGTTCGAATGAGCCAAAAGCGGACAATATTGTGTGACATTGGGGCAGAATATTACAGATATCATTCTACAATATTTGTGATTTTTTTTTTGCTTTTTTCTCTTTTATTGTAGAAGAACACTCATTTTTATCATTTTTTTTTTCTTTAGACACCTTTTTTTTTTCTTTTTTTGTCAAAAAGAAACTATCATTTTTGATACTTAACTCCTTTAGACTACCATTTCATTGTGATTTATAAACTCCGTTAGATTTTCTTATTAAAGTGGACAAAAAACCCATCTTGTGCTAAACTTTCCATCCATTTTCATGCTACAATCTAAGATTCTAAGTGAGGATGTAAATAGCAACAAATTGTAGTTATGAATGGGCAAATGTCATAAATTGATGTTTGGAAGTGTATTTGCAAAAGAGGTATTAGTTTGTGAAGGTCAAGTGTAAGTTTTTCTTTTCATTTTTATTCTCACCACATTACGGCTTGTTGTCCATTTCTTATGTTATCTAATTTATATACATCAAGCTTGTCTCACTTCTTGAATTTTTATTTATGGTTTCAAGGTGATTGGTGTAACAAAAGGCAATGAAGGGAAATTTGGCCAGAGTACAATGACCTTCGTATTGCATGAATTTATAGAGGAGTACAAGAAGAAGTTAACACTGTTTACATGACTATTTACAAGATAAACTAGATCTTCCAAACTACTGAAATTAAATACATGATAGGATTCTCATAGCCTTAAATCTATTATGACTAGTAGAAGTATGAGACTTAGTACACGGCAACACTGCAGGGGATGAGTCCAACTCTAACTCAATGTCTAGAATAGAAGTAGACTCCTTAACAGCCCCCCTCAAACTCATGGGAGGAGAAGTAATCATGAGTTTGTCACGGAGGTAAAGGAACCGAGATGATGATAGTCCCTTAGTAAACATGTCAGCACAATTATCAATTGTAGAAATAAACCGGCAAGCAATATCTTTATTTAGGACCTTCTCCCGAATAAAGTGATAATCAACTTCAATATGCTTAATTCTAGCATGATAAACCGGATTAAATGCAATTGCAATTGCTTCCAAATTATCACATCACAATGCACAATGCTGGAGGGGTGGAAAGAGGAATATGCAATTCCTTAAAGAGCATTCTTAACCAATACAACTCTGTTGTGGCAATGGCCCGATATTCGGTTTCATTGCTAGATCTAGAGACAACAAGTTGTTTCTTTGATTGCCACGATATGAGACAATGGCCAAGGAAAACTCCATAGCCACTAGTTGACCTACGATCAATTGGATCTCGTGCCCAATCTGAATATCACAGTATGCTTGCAACTGAAGTGGTCCAGGAGTAAAGTATAGTCCATGATCAACAGTACCCTTGAGGTAGCGAAGTACCCTTTTATCAACAATAAAATGGACGTTTGTTGGACAATGAAGAAACAGGCAAAGCTGGTTTACTGAGTATGAAATGTCAGGTCTGGTGAGGGTACAATATTGAAGTGCCCCAACAATATGCCTATAAATAGAACGATCCACTAACGGATCACCATCAAACTTAGTGAGTTTCTTCCCTGTTGTGAGGGGAGCAACTTATGGTTTGGCTCCTATCATGTTAGCTCGATGAAGTAAATCAAGGATGTACTTAGCTTGATTCAAGTGAAGTCCTGTGGCAGTTCTTTGTACATGAATCCCCAAAAAATAAGAAAGATTCCCGAGATCTTTCACCTTCAATTCAGATTGTAAGTTTGAGATAAGAGTGTCAATGCTTTAAAGTGGTGAACCTGTAATGATAATATCGTCAACATAAATAAGAACAAAAATGTTAACATGTTCCTTTTGTAACATAAAGAGGGATGTATCAACAAGAGATCCTATGAATCCAAGTTCAAGAAGAGCTTGGGTTAGCCGATGAAACCAGGCTCTTGGGGCTTGTTTAAGACCATAGAAAGCCTTGTGCAATTTACAAACAAATTCAGGATGAAGAGTGTCAACAAACCCTCTTGGTTGCTCCATGAAGACTTCTTCAGTGAGATATCCATGCAAGAAGGCATTGGAGATGTCAATCTGCTTGAAAGGCCAATTATAATGCATAGCAAGGGTGAGAAGTAATCTCACAGGGCTAAATGTCTCTGTGTAGTCGATCCCATCTCTTTGTTCAAACCCCTTTGCCACAAGTCTTGCTTTATACCTTTCTATAGAACCATCCGGCTTTTGCTTGAGTTTATAAACCCATGTGTTATGAATAATATTCTGGTTGCTAGGCCTTGGACACAAAGTCCAAGTGTGATTATCAAGCAAGGCCTGAAATTCACTCTCCATTGCAGCCACCCAATGGGAGTTGGATGAAGCTTGATGGTAGGTAGTTGGCTCAAGAGGAAGAGAGGTGATAGTAGCAGCTAAAGCTTTTAAAGGATGCTTAGTGGAATAAAACATTTGAAACCCTGGAAATTATTTAGGCTTTAAGCTACCTGTTTGTGGTCTAGCAACAATGTGAGGTGAATGTGGCTCATCTAGAGTAGCAAAGATTTGAGTGAGTGAAGAGTTGTCAGGGGGAATAACCTCAGAGGAATCGAATGCAGTGGGCTGTATTTCTGGAATTGCTGCAGAATTTGAGTTAGGGAAAAGGTGTGGCTCAGCAAAGATAGATGAAGACATTGCTTCTGCAGAAAAGGCAGAAGAAGCATGATTAGTAGAGGTGAGCTGCTGGTCTGGAACAGATGGAGAGGAATCTGCATCTGTATGAGCTATGTATGGAGCAGCTGAAACAGCTGAATTAGTAGGCGTTGGAGGACTAGAGGGATTTTTAAGCTGATTTTTAAAGATGAATTATCTATTATAAATGGTTGGTTAAAACTGTTACACCAACGTTATGGGATAGTTGTAATGGTAAAAATGTGGTTTTAACATTACTCAATTTGCATTGGGGTATAGTAAGATGAGTAAGAGAAATGACATATACTATATTTTTATCCCACAATGTGATAGTCCCAACCAACTATATATATATATCATAAAGACTGATCCAAGAATTGATTAGAATTGACACATCATTATTGTGAAACTATACTGGAATAAAAACGTGATGTCTAGCATTACTTAGTCATATTAATCAAATACGGCTCCATCAATTCTTTCATTTTTACCAAAATGACTTTGTTTGGTTGTATTATTACGAGTATTACAACTTTTATTATAATAATTTTTTTTTTTTGTATATAAATTGACATATCAATCCATGTGTCACTTATCAAAGGAAGCAACTAAACAATTAAATTTACATGTTAAATTTTGTTACTTCATTTTTTTTTTTTACCCTTTTAGCACCACATGGCACTTATATAGACTATCACTTGAATTTGTAAGAAGATTGTTATAAAATTTTCAATACCCTAAACATTTTTCTTTAAGCAACCTTCGATGGTGGCAGAGAATGGACTATGAGAGAGACTTCGAGCGAGAAGGTGAAGCTCAAACTCGAGAAATTGTTTATTGTTTTAAAAAAATGAAACAATTTTACAAAATTTATTGCAGGTTTTATTGCACAACCGAAATTATTTTTGATTTGATTATGATTTTCAGTCGTACCAAACACCGAAAAAAAAATTTAAACAAAAACCCAATTTTTCATAAAACATTTTACATCCAATTGAAACAAACCGAACTTAAATCTCTCCTCATTTTTCATCCTTTCCTTTTAACATTTTGATATATATATTTTTTCTGTTTCATCAACTATAGGCTTGACCCGTATTGAGTTTAGGTCCAAGGGCCGAGGCTCCTAAAATTGTAGAAGGGCCCAAAACCCTAAGGGCACTTTGGTAAAATAAAAGCACGTTAAGCTCTCCATATTCAGCTCGCCCCCCTCAAAGCCAAAACCCTAGTCCATTTGTTCTCTTCTCAAGCTCCCACTCGCGGCCGCCATCTCTGCTGTCAGGTAAATCTCTGGATCTCACTCTCCGTCTCTCCCGCAGGATTTGTAAATGTTTATACTGTTTATTGAATGGCGACCCCTTTGTAGCGATTGATTTATAAATGGTATATCTTTGGCTTGTGAATGATTGGGCGTGACTTTTTTCAGGAGCTTGAATTTGTAAGGATGGTGAGAGTTAGCGTGTTGAATGATGCTCTCAAGAGCATGTACAATGCCGAGAAGAGGGGAAAGCGACAGGTCATGATCAGGCCGTCCTCCAAAGTGATCATCAAGTTTCTTATGGTCATGCAGAAGCATGGTTTGTTTGATTGCGTTCATTTGTTGTCTCATGTGTTCTCATTTATTCTTGTACGATCCCAGTTATAAAATGTTTCCAATTTTTTTTTAAATTTGGTTTTGAAGGTTATATTGGGGAGTTCGAGTATGTTGACGATCACAGATCTGGAAAAATTGTGGTTGAATTGAATGGAAGGCTGAACAAGTGTGGGGTTATAAGTCCTCGATTTGATGTTGGTGTTAAAGAGATCGAAGGCTGGACTGCCAGGCTGCTTCCGTCAAGACAGGTTAGCCTCAGAAACTCCTTATCTATTGTTCTTTGTATAGCTTGGTTCTTAAAGAAAATAATACTCATTGATGGAATTGTTTGTATGAATGGTTAATGAGATTTCATGATAGAAATGAATAGAGAATGGATTTGGATGGGAGGGATGCAACTCAAACATGGGATTGCATCTTTGTTGTATTGCGATTATGCAGACCAAAAGTGAGATTTTAAACCAAATCACATAAAATCTATCGTTTGGGAGTGTTTTAAGAACATTTCGATTCAAAACATAGAAATGCATGATTTAAAATACTAAACTGCAATTTTTAAGGTCAAACTTTGATTCAACCAAACTCTTAATTGTGTTTTAAAAGCGCACCTTTTGACAGCTTTTCTGATTTTCTTGCAAAATTTGCTAAAATGTTTGCAAATTGAGGATCACATGCCACAGAATTGGGTGCTTTGTGCCTAATAGTAGTATATTGAGTTCTGATTCAGTGATGTGGGCTCATCAGTGGTGTCCATCTCTTTTGGTGTGTGTTGGACTAGGGGAGTGGCTGCTGGTGGTGTTTGTGTGCTGTGTGGAGTACGCTTGCATATGTTGTGAGAACATTTGTATAGCTTAATGGATCGTTATCTTTATATGTAACTCATAATGCTGATTTGGATGAGTTCATTATTATATCCATTTGTTTTGGTACGCTTGCATTATTTGCATATGTTGTGAGAACATTTGTATAACTTAATGGATGAGTTTATTATATGTAAGGCGTAATGCTGATTTGGATGAGTTCATTATTATATCCATTCGTTTTGGTGCGCTTGCATTATTTGCATATGTTGTGAGAACATTTGTATAACTTAATGGATAATTATCTTTATATGTAACCATAGTGCTGATGTGGATGAGTTCATTATTATATCCATTCGTTTTGGCAAGCGACTGTGTTTGTTGTTGATAAACGGCATAAATTTTGCAGTTTGGATATATTGTGCTCACAACATCCGCTGGAATCATGGATCATGAAGAAGCAAGGAGAAAGAACGTCGGTGGCAAAGTACTTGGGTTCTTTTACTAAGAAGAATTTTAAGGATCCTTTTTGAAATTTTGGATGATCTGCTGAGTAGTTTCTCATTCACTGGCTGAAAGAAAAGAAACTGAAAAAAGACATTTTTCCTTCCAATGTTGGTATTAAATTTATTCTATAGTTTGCAAGGATTTCTATATTTTGTTATGTTTTAATGCTATTTTGCTGCAAGTTTGATGATGTTTAGATGCTATCCATCCTTAGCATTGGTTTTTGAATTTGTCATACTGCTGTTTAGTTTCTTTTCCCATTCTGCGCATTATAGTAACGTCACTGTTTTATAACTTGTATTACGTTTCTGTTGGGGTTTTAATATCATAATTTGCGATGTGGCATTTTTAGTTCTTCAATTGAAAAAAGACCTTATGATGAGAGACATTTCTTTTGCTCTTGGTAGTGTCTCTAATGTCATCAATGCCTTTTGATGCTTTTTTTAAGCTGTTGAATCTTTTCAGAGTTGGAGAGGTGGAAGGTTTTTTAGGTTCCAATTTGGGCTTCTCCCACGCATTTGTATACTCTTTGACGTGACAATGAAAATTACTATTGAATCCAAAATCTAGTAATGATTTTAACTGCCACATTAAGTTAATGTTGTTAGAATGTTATACCAATGATCCTATATTATAGGGCCGATAAGCTAGATGCCTTGTACAAATGATGTTGTTTTGCCATCTGTGTGGAGGAGGCGATTTACATGAGTTCGAGGTTTACCTAATAAGAGTGGGTACATGAAGTGGCCTTGTCCGGAGGGGTTTCTTTTTTTTTTTTAAAAAAAAAAAGCTTTAATCCTAGAGGTTTTTTAAGATGAGCGCAAAAAAAATATAGATTATCAACTCAATGGGCAAAATTATTGCAGTAATCTATTCTACAGCTTCAGAGACTTTTGACCCAAAAAAAAAAGTGAAAAAAAGGTTTATATGGGAATTTTGCTTGTCATTAATAGAAGCTTTATGAGTGTTGGTAATAGTAGCCTCAATTGGCTTCATCTCAGATCGCACAAGGCGTGACATGTACTGTTGGGAACTGTGCAGCCACGCAGGAACTACCTCGGCCATCGATTATGCCACAACTGATCTAAGGTGGCGTCTGGTAAACCATCCCAGTCAAGAAATTTGGTCGCTGTCGGACATGACGCTTGAATTTTATTTTATTTTATTTTATTTTTCAACATTTTACCAATTTTAAATTACCAAAAAGTTTCTTTATGTCAGCCATTATGCAACCAAATTTCTCATTAGCCAGAGATTTGGAATGGATTGCTGCAATGGTGGTCTATGCCCCCAATCCATAAGAACTGTTTAACTGAAGATTCCTGGCACCAAGTTAAAATTCTAGCTCTTTTTAAGTGCCTTTCGTTGACTGCTTCCCTTCTATCCCGTGCCACCTGCAACATAAAAGGTTTTTTTTTTTTTTTTTTTTTTTTTTCATTTAAGGTTACTATTTTTTATCAATTTAAACTTTTAGAATAATTGATAAATTAACGGAGATAAAATTTTATAATTTTTAACGTGGTATCTTAGTGATGTCTTGTCTTCTCACACCCCTTTAAAAGAAAGGATCTCGCATTCTCACCCCCACTCAAGGGAAATGAGACTTTCTTTACCCTCCACTACGCAAGAAAAATCTAGAGCCAAATCCTTAGAACAGAGAAGTTTCTTAGATTTTTTTTTCATCCAAATGCAAATAATTCTTTGAATTTTGATGAAGCCTAGTGCCCTTTCCCTTCCCTTCCCTCTAATCTAATCTACAGCTTACAACATAGAAGTGTTTTACCTATAGGACTGTACCTTGGCCTATAGTTATGATATAAGATATAATTCTATCTATTCCAATGTGATATTTTATTAACGTCCAGAAGGATTTTGCCTTTCCACCCCTTTCAAGGAAATGGAAACCTTCTATACACTCCATTAAGCTATACAAGAAAGATCTAAAGCCAAACCCTTTGAACATAAAAGTTTTGTGGAATCTTTTTCTATCCAATCCAGATACAAATAATCCTTTGATCTTTTACTTTTTTGAGGTTTATGCCCCATAAGAACTATTTGCTTATAGTGTCCTTTAATTTATAAGTCCTTATACAAGTTAGAATTTTAGCTTTCTAAGTGGCTCGCCCCCTTGGCCTGTAATCATGATGATACAAGATAGAATTCTATATTTTTCGAGTCGGATCTATCTTTCCCACTCATTTCAAGGGAAGAGAAACCTTATTTACCCTCTATCTAAGCTATACAAGAAAGATTCAAAGTCAAACCTTTGAAATAGAGAAGTTTCGTATAATCTTCTTCTGTCTAACTCTAGAAGTTCTAATCTTCACAGACATGTCTATTTCACTAAATCTTGTATTGCAACATGATTCGCCCTTTCATGCATGGCCTTTTCGTTTGGCACATGGGATTATTTTGGATTGGATTGGTTGCCGATATCATAATATAAAATATATATATTAAAAAAAAACAAATTACTAGAAAGATAAAATAAAATATTTTGAACAAAATCACTCACCAACGTGAAAATTAAAGATATCATGCATAGACAAAAAGCGAACTCACAAATAAATTAAGCAAGAAAAGCCAATAAGAGCTTTTTAGTTGTGTTATTCATCCAAGCTAGCTTCGAAGATATAAAAAGAAAAGAACTTAAAAGGATTCTTTCCATTCTCACTTGAACCACAATGATCTCATTCTACATACACTGCCAAAGGGTCTTTAGTTGCCCAACTGATCGACGATGATCAAACATGTCCCGCAACTTCAACGGCCACGATTCATGTGCCATGATCATCTTCTTCTTCTTCATCACCACCGTTGATGTCGCCGCTGCATGCCCTTGATGCCATGGGAAATGCCATGTAAGGAGCTGCAGCACTTGACAGAGCTAGATGAAGGCCATGGATGATTTCTCAAAGAGAATGAGTGCAGGGAAGGTTAAGGAGCTTTAAAGGAGCATATGTTTTTGTGGGGGAGAGGATCTTCTAAGCATATGCTTGGAGCATTAACTTTCTGGCCCATCCTTTTTCCATCTACTTGTCGATTATAATTATAATGGGAACGTGGGATGCAATTTACTTAGCTTTTTTAATATTTGCAATTAATTTGCATTTTTAAATAAAAAATAAAAAATTATATATTTTTAATTTGCTACTTGTTTTCCCTTGTAATTTTTTCCACGTCCAAAAGGGTTTCTTTAACAAAAAGTTATTCCAAAATTATTTTTAAAAACAAAGTAGTCAAGTCAAATTATGTCAGAATCCTTGTTATCTTTTTAAATATTCTTATTACAAACTTATAAAAATATATTATAAAAAACAATAAAAATAAATAATATACGAGTTTATACTACTTGAACCAAAAACTTATATGAGTTGGGCTTATTTAGCAAAAGAGTCTAAGTTCATGTTCAAATTTGTTTTATTTAAGAAACGATTAAATTCAAATCAATTTTATATGAGTTAAGATAGAGTTGTTAGTTTGTTTACAACCGGGAATGGAGGCAGAGTTTAATATATGCAGAGGCCAATGGCCAATAAATTGTGTTACTAGGGGCATATATGCAAAAAAAAAAAATCAAAAAAATCTTATAAATTAGTTTTACCAATCGCCCCCTTTCTCCGTTACTGTTTCACCCCCTTCCTCCATCACTGTTTACAACCCTAGTAATATCTTAGCCTTATTTAACTTGTAAAATATATCAACAACAGTCTGTAAATATGAGAGAGTTTTTATGAAGCCTACTGCTTACCTGCCCGAATAAAAGAGTGGGCCACCTAAAACTTGTTCAGACAATTAAGCTCTATAAAAACTCTCTCAAATTTCAATCTATCCTTGATTTCTTAATGGCATTTGGAGTGATTTACCATTGGTGATTTCTTGTGGTCAACTCTTGAAGCGCCTACGGATATCGATTTTGACAACTCAATCTAAGTCAACACTATTTGTTATTTTTCTTCACTTTAAAAATTAGTTATTGAATTTGTACGATTCACACTTTTACTCATGCAAATCCTACAAATTCAATGATTTTTTTTTTTTTTTAAAAAAAAAATTATATAAAAGAAAGACAAAAAAATGACGTTTAAACTTTTTCTCTTCCGGGCCACGGCACATGTTGTGTAGATACCTAAGAAAGATGTGTGTATCAATGGAAAGTAACTGGAAAAGACAGAGAGAGATACATGGAGATGGAGGCCATGGCTCGCATCACATCATTTAAAAGTTTAAATGATATCTACAAAATCTAATCGTACCATGAAATTGATTCTCTCCATTTCACCTTTATATTCATTTAACTTTCAATTTCCCGAATTTTTTTATTTTTTATTTTATCCTATGAGAAGCTCCCTGCTATTCACATAAGAAAGACAGAGCTACATAGTACCAATTACTGTTTGCCCATTTAAGTAAAATTTATTTTGGTCCAAAAAACAGGCAAAATGAAGAGGATTGTGTCTGATTCAAAACCTCAAGGCACAACTTACCAATGCCCCCCCTACATAAGACAGCAATGGAAGAAATGACAATTATTAATAGACAACCTTAAGGGTTGGTTAAATAATCTTCTCATAGAGGCAAAAACCCACTACAAGATGGACGATGAACTCATTTAATAAAGTATACTTCTTTTTTTTAATGTTGGATTTGCACCAATCATGGTTTATACAATAAGATTGCACCGCACCACATTTTATTATCAATTAAACTGTCACCATTATCTCTCTGTTTACCTGATCAAACATATCATTTCTAGTTCCTCCTGCTCTACTCTCTTCTTTTTGGATCATCTTTTGCAAGTGGAGACGGTTGTCGTAATCATCTGAGTTATCATTTCAAAAAGATATGTTAATTTTGACTTTCTTTAAAAACTATTTATAAAATTCAATCTCATGGGTGTTACAATCTCTCATCTTTAAGTTACCATTTATAACGATATAAGAAAATCAGAAGCAATATCAACACTAGTTATCGTTAAAAAAGATCAGTTAATTTGGAGTTTTTTTTGTTGTTGTTGTTCATGTTCTTTTCTTTTTTTGTTGCATCCTGAAAAGATAATTGCAGAAATATTGCACAAGTTGAATGTTTATTTAATGATGAAGAGTCACAAAGCCCCCTTAATCAATAGTCGGTCTTAGGACAAAATGATATGCTGGCCTCCTATATCCTCATTGTGTTAATTTTTAATAAAAAAAAATTAAAATGTTATTGAGTGATCATTTTGTTTTCACACTCTCTAACGTGACTTTTAAAATCATCGTTAAATTTGAAATAGATGATTATTGAATTTTGACGTAATGATAGTTTTAAAAGTCGCGTCACGTTAGGGAGTGTGAGAGTGAGAGTATGTGTAGTATTACTCATGAGTTTTATACACCTTAACTGATATCTATGGGATGCGGTTAATAATAGCATGTGGGATGAATGAACCTCAGTAAATTTTCTAGGAGAGTAGTTTAGGGCATGCCCATTAAGGGGCGGAACCAAATGGTGTCTTGAGGGGCTAGTTTTTTCTAATTTTTTTTTTTTAAAAAAATACTCTTATATTTTTTTTATTTAAAAAAAAAAAAAGAATTTTACTCTCCCCACCCCCTCAATTTTTATTTTTTAATTTTATCATCTAAACACTTAATGCTAGTTTCGTCCCTGCGCCCATTGATGACCACCTCTTAAGAGACGAGCAAGTAGGGAAAGATCTGGCTGCTAATAATTATATTTTGTTAATAATAAAATAGAATTCATGGGATTGTTTGTATAGGTATTTTAAATTTCGAAAATTATTGATTTGTTTTGTTATATTCCCTAGCATGTTTTGTTATAAAGTTTGCACACTTTGTACTAAACTTTTTGAGGTGATTGACGTTATTTATGCAAGTTGCAAAACCATATTTCTGAAATGATTTTAAAACTTATAACGTAATTTAATCTATTATGTTTCTCCCTGCCTAATATGGGATGATTAGGTAATTTTATATTACAAAGGGGCTCCAAAAAAGGAAGAGATATATAAAAAAAAAATAAATAAAGATTATCTTCTCAATCCAAAGTGTTGGAGTCCAATATTGATATTGGTATATTGGGTGATGGCATCTTAAGTTTAGAATCTCTTTTAGGGGTTGCGTTTTTAAGTGGAAAAGTCTTGGTACTAAAGCAATTAGCATTTATCAATAAGTGATTTCAACAACGTTCATCGGCGTAAAATGGATTACCCTTTTTATTTTCGTAAGCCATTTTTCGTCTCCTCTTCCTCACCAACAAATCAATAAATTCATTGGCAATGATGATCGTTCAATTGTCTATTGTGCAAGTGTGACCTCGGATTTGATCAATAACCTTCTGGGTCCCCAACAAGTGGCTTTATTGTGCGATGGTGGCGCTCACATGTTGTCATTTCTTTCAAACGTTGGTAGTTCGATATAACACTATGATACAGTAATGTAAGATGTCTCATCAGTTGCCGTCACTCGATCTACTGAGACAAGAACATCATTGATCGTGATAACCCTTGAACACATGACACAAGTACTCGTCTTCTTGATGATGAATCCTGATGATTAAGTCTTGTCCGATGATGGTGAGGCGGACGAGTGCAATTGGTCAAATGAGACAAGCGTAGAGGGAAAAGATGAGCCTACCTTAGTTGAACTCTGTTTCATACCGTTTTGAGTGATTTTCTCTCTACGTTGAAGATATGCTAGAGTTAATCTAAATTATGAAATAAAACTCCCAATATTAATTTAAGTTCGTTATCAAAAAAGAAAAATAAATCGGTTGCAAGGGACTCGGTAGCTCAGACCACGTCTTAGCTTTGTCAGAAAAAACATTTATATTCAATATGACCCGTTGGCCAACCTGGTCAAAGTTGTCCCAGTCTTTGAAACAATCTCTTCTCATCTCCATGATGTGGGCCCACCTGCATTCATAACCCTGCGATCATATCTTAATCTTTGGTTTCAAACATAATAATTGATTAACACACATATTAGGCTATGCATGTTATACACTGAAAATGTGCTCTATTAAAAAACCGATTTCCGGTGATGATAATTGGTTTGGGCGGCTCTGATTGCATGCAGCCAGCATACATTGGGTGTGTTTTTCGTTTGCTTCCCATACCCCATCTGACAGTTGTAACTTCACGCTTTGACAAAGAGGGATCTATTTAGTGATGATTAGGATGCCAGCTCATACATACATTACACCCAGCTTCACAATCTCCTACAGTCATGATCATCTGCAATATATCTAACGCTACCATTCAGAAAATGACACTTGGGAAAATGAGAAAACTCCCCAAGTCTGTGATTGGTGGGGGCTAACGTGCGCTGGGGAGGGGATAGCGCACGCGGCGAAAAGGTGAAAAGGCGAGGAAGAGTGCGCATATTAGCGACGCACCCACCATAGTCGGAGGAGCTTTGAAGGTAAAAATAACCAAAAACCACTCTCTCTCTCTCAAAATCTCTGCAGTTTCACTTCTGACCTCTCGGATACCTCTCTCTCCCACTTCCTCTCTCTCTCGCTCTCTAACTTTCCGATCTGGTATTTGTTCTTGCTAATTTTGTTCTTTCTTCAATTTCTCATTGCATTTTTTATTTTATTTGATTTTTTAAATTTTTGCTCTTTGCTTGCAGAGAGGTTAATTATTTGTGGGGGAGGTTTTTGATTTGTTAAACTTAAGTTTTAATTGATATTCCTATGGCTGCTCCACCGGCAAGGGCTCGGGCCGATTACGATTACCTCATAAAGCTCCTACTGATCGGCGACAGCGGTACGGTTTCTAGAGCATTTTTCCTTTATTTTCTCTCTCATTTTCCCGTGAACCAAGCGGATCATTACGTGTGTAGAACCTAGGGAGGGTTGCTGGGCTCGGGAAGATTATTTTTTATTTTTTATTTTTTTCTGCATTGTAGGTTGCCTGTGGTTTGGTTTGGTTTGATTTGCTCCGTATATGACTTGTTGATTTTGGAATTTGAGAGTTTTGGTTTTGTTTGGGTTTTCTAGGCATTGTGATTTAGTATTTGTGTGGATCTAGTTTGATTGAGGGTTAAACGTGCTCTGACCTGATTTTTGAGCTATTAGGGGTTGGAAGTATCAATTCGAAAACGAATCCCGTGAATTTATATGTAGGAATTGCTACATTGGATTCTCAACTTTGTTTCATTTTGAGAAATGGCTGCGCGGTTGTGTATCTAAGTTTTGATGGATTAATTTGATGTGAAGTTGAACTCTCCAAATGATCATATTAGTTTTCAAAATGCTTCAACTCTCCATAGTTTTTTTTTTTTTTCCTGAACTTCTGAAGTGTTCAGGCTTAAAAAATATGACATGTAGCGTTTTTCCATGTTGTTACTATGTGTAATCTTGCTTGATATGTTTTGGCAGTGACTGGGTCTATAATATTCTGACTGTTTTATGTTTTTTTTACTCCAATTATGCATAAATGATGTGTTAGTATTAAGATTCTTACTTTTTTTTTTTTTATTCTTTCTTCGTTCATATATGTTTAAGATGATTGCTTTTTTGTTGCTTGTTGAGTGGGGGTAAGGAGTGAGATGAGAAGTGTGTGCATTTTGTCACGTAAGTCAGAATTTGGTCAATTTAGTCCTTGAAGTTTTGATTTGTTGTCAATGTTACCTTTCCATCTAAATCCATTATTAGATCACTAAATGAAAAAAAAAAAAAAAAAGAAAAGAAAAGAAAAAAAAGAGAAATTTGTTAAATGATGTCGCATATGCCCAATTTTTTTATTTTTTGAACAAGTAATTGGCCCCAATGGGAGAAAATACGCATAAAAATAAAAAATTAATCTCTCTACCTCTCTCCCCACTTCCACTGTTCCCTAGTGGGATACCTCCTGACCTCAGTTAGTCGCACTACTACCTCCCTCATGCACCGCAACTCACACGCCAAGTCCACCTAACAGAAATCACCCTTTTCAACTTCAAACAATTCTAAAACAGCCCTCTCACATAACTTCAATCAAGTGGATTCAGTGGAATGTAAGGAGATGCAAAGTATTGAGCCTGTACCCATTTGATAGTTTAGGCCTTGGAGCTCACTTCCATACCCGTGCATTATCCCTTTTGTAAGTTCTCTCCGATTCCATTTTATTATCTCATCCCCCTCCCACAACATCGAAGCAACTTCTCCAAACTACCAATTACACCTACTCATACCACTTCCACATGAACTCAATCTCAAACATTACCGCACAAAAATTTCACCAAAGCACCATTCGGTCATGGGTATTGGAACCCATGATCTAACTTCAAATCCATCCTCCACAATCCAACCTCCAAATCTAACCCAAATATTAACACACACTCATTATCACAATCCCAAAATCAAGATTTAGAAGAAAGGGTCAATAGAAGATGGGGCAAGTGAAAGAGAGAGAAAGATCAACTTGCTTCTAAAACCGTGGGTGGAGTGGGTGAGTTAGCATCATTCCTAGCTTGAGCTGTTGGCAGAAGATTAAAGAAGGTGATGGAGGATGCTGGTGGGTTATGCCTTGAGGAGTGGATGGTGGGTTTAGCGGAGAATTGATGCAGTTTCTTACAACTCAAAAGCCTTGTAGCTATATATAGACGGGCTAGATAGGTAGAGAGAGGGAGATATTTAAATTTGGAACTTACTATTCTTATTTTGTTATTTTTTAATGGATATATAATAAAGGGTCAAAATTTGGAACTCCACCAACACACACACCAAAAAAAAAAAATTAAAAAAACACTTTTTTCTTTATCATAAAATCACAGGATGTGGGTTGGCTCTTAACTGACCTGACTAAGAGGAAAAATTTAAAAATACAGTAGCCAAAGTTGTAAATGGTATTGTTCACCACAATATAATATATTGATCATGTTTCTGTTCATTAGTTCTATCTCCTTTGTGCTAGGACCTGATTTTGAATGGATTAGTCATTGGATTAAGGTTGTAAAACTAAAATTTATTTGTTTATTTATTCATCTAAGTGTTTGCTGGTTTCCTGACTGTTGCATATAAATATTGCAATGGAATCAACATTCTGTTGATCTAGTGTAGCTATTTGGAGCTATCTGCTGTGTTGCTATGTTGATCTATATTACATTAAGCATCAAGTTTTAATTAAATATTTATATGAGGTCCCTGAGGCTTATATTGGCTCTGGTGCTAGATAACTTTAATGTTATGCGAGTCATATATTTGGGAATCAGTGGCTTCACGAGAATGTACTAATTCAACAATATTTTTGTTGTTGTTGTTTTTCAATTTATTGTGTACCTTTCATGTGAACTTAAATTAACAAAGCCTTGCCCCCACCTACTTGTGATCAGTCACCAGAATTTTTAAAGTCCCCTTCTGGCCTTTGGTATATCCTTAGGTCTCTTTTTTGTTGTTGTTGGTGGTGGTCGTTTTGTTTTTGTCCTCTTCTCTTCTCTGCTGTGTGTGTGTCAGTGTGTGTGTGAGAGAGAGTCAATAGAAAGCTTTAGCGTGAAGTCAAATTTCTTCATGATATTTGGGCAAATTAAGTGCTTTTAAAGTAGTGATCTAACTACTAGCTGAGAGAGAATTCTGAAGTGGGTTATGCTGCTGAGTTTTTCCTGCGTTTGAAATAACTTTCCATTGAAACTTTTATTCTTGTGTGTACTAAAAACTTTGATCTTTTATTAAGCATACTAAAAATAGAACTTTTCTACTTAGGTCATTGCCCTTCTGAGGGTAGTTAGCAATTTTTATCATTATAATACAAATATTAGTAGTAACAAGGATCGCAAAATTGTGAGCTTATAGCATATGGAAACTTTACATTTTTATGGAGATGGTTATGCTATCTAGTTGAGTTGAAGCTGGAGATCTTATGATTTGTTAATTGGTATGGTAACTTGCTTCATGCTATACTGATATTCTCATTGGGCTACACTCAGTACTGGGCGATATCTCAATTTGTTTTTTCGTGTACTTCTGGAAAGCATATCAGCAATTTTTTAGTATTTTCAATTAACCCTACCCATAACTAGAAAATCTATTTTGTGCAATGAAAATGATAATCTCATTAAAATAATTTGTGGACTAGTAATGCATGCACGTAAAGATTTGACCAAGGGGGTTTGATGATTCTTGTTATTTACTTTTGCAGGTGTGGGTAAGAGTTGCCTTCTTTTACGCTTCTCAGATGGTTCCTTCACCACAAGTTTTATCACCACCATTGGGTGTGCATTCTTTGAACATTGGAGTTGAACTGCTGTATTTAGTGTTGGGTTCTTGAAAAATTTCACCACTCTCACTATGTTATTCTTCTCTTTGCAGCATTGATTTTAAGATAAGAACGATTGAGCTTGATGGAAAACGGATCAAGCTACAAATTTGGGACACAGCTGGTCAGGAGCGGTTCCGAACAATCACAACTGGTATCTTTTTTGATCTTTGTAGATGTAGGCATTTTTATATTGCAGAAATATAGATAGTATGGTGGATCTGGTCACTTGTGAACAGGCTACATAGCCTGGTAAGAAACAGCATACAGGTGAAGACAGTTGCTCTTAAATACCGTGTCTTCTAAAGTGTGACTCTGGTGATGCGATTAATTTTAACACGTCGGTTTAATATATGACTAAATGTAATCAAAAGATTGGTACCCATGTCTCATATTTAAAATAAACACAAAAGAGATGTTGCTCTCTGTAACATGTTAGCTGTAAACTTGGGTCCACCGCATGGCATGTCTGTACCTATGGTTATCATAATAGAATAAAATTGTTGAATGACTCCCAGAGTGGCCCATTAATTTAGTAGTTGCTTTTAAGCTTGTGAACTGAGCTCGAGTTGATACTGTGTTGTTCAATTCAAGCTGGGACCGAGCTCTAACATCTTGTTGCCCAACCCAAGTTGAGGCAGATAGATCGTCTCTTGTCTTGTCTGCAGCTCTGAGGAGATGTACCAAACAAATTGCTAGAGTTATCCCCTTATTTTATGCCTTTTTATTTTCAGAATTCCTAATTGTATATTTACCATATACCCCCATGGAACCTTCTAAGGGTTTCCGGTGGCCTCCACCAAGTAGACCCATTTACTTGATGTATGGTAGATGAAATTTCTAGAATCATCCAATGATTTAGGTTGGTCTTTTAGAAGCATTAACACAATCGTTTTGACACTTACACTAGGAGGTCAGATGGTAAATTCTTGTATTGCTGTTTTCTCATACTTTGTTTTGTACTGCCGAAAATTACTTGTATTAGATTACTTTTGCAGATTATTTCCCTAGTTATTCATTTTTTTTTTATTATTATTTTTCTTTTTCATTTCCAGCTTACTATCGTGGAGCGATGGGCATTTTGCTGGTCTATGATGTGACTGATGAATCATCTTTCAACAGTATGTTTTTTTCCCTTTCTATCTCTCATAATGACGTTGTAGAAGGAAGAGGAAGAGATGAAGTCTTCTTTGTTGAATTCCTTGAAATCCACCGGAAGAAGACAAAACAATGAAACAAAGTCTATTTTATTAAAGAATGTATAATGAGGCTCTGCTAGAACATAACATATTTATCCTTCCAAACCCTTGTATCTCAAAATGAGTAGACTTACTAATTGACTCGTAATTCTTGAAAGTTGAACCAAAATCCTAGTCACACTTAAAATTATGGTGCAACGTCTACGTCATTTGCCACTCTCTCTCTCTCTCTCTCTCTCTCTCATGCACGCCCACGTTGGTTAAAGATTTGGATTATTGGAGATGCCTTTTTGATGTACATTATCTAGTCCCACTGAGGTGGATGGTTGAGAATCTGCACTGATTTGACATAACTTCATTTATGGATTTCTTCTGCTTTCTCATAGATCTGGCTTCTCACTTTTTTCAGACATTAGAAATTGGATTCGCAACATTGAACAACATGCTTCAGATAATGTTAACAAGATACTGGTTGGCAATAAAGCAGACATGGATGAAAGCAAGAGGGTATGTTCCTTTATGCATGATTCCTATCGCATGAAACCTATTTTGCTGTAGGCTGAAAAGAGAAAAAACTTACTTTGATTAATATCTGGAATTAATTATTCTTCCAGTTCCTTCCTTGTTCCTCTCTCTCTCTCTCTCTCTCTCTCTCACACACACACACACACACACACACACATGCAGTTGTCGATCAGTGTTTGCACCTGACCTAATCATCTTTTTTTTCTTCTTAATATTCATTTTTTGTTAGGCTGTGCCTACCTCCAAGGGCCAAGCACTTGCTGATGAGTATGGTATCAAATTCTTTGAAACTGTAAGTAATGCTTAGTGATTATAGAAGGTGGCGAATCGGTATAGCAGGTACTGAAATCTATTCTCCATTGCAGAGTGCAAAGACAAATCTAAATGTGGAGCAAGTTTTCTTTTCGATAGCAAGGGATATAAAGCAGAGGCTTGCAGACACCGACTCTAGGGCTGAGGTAAATAAATTCCTGCCTTATCTTGAACACAAATGAAGAAAGAGTAGGGCGATTATATTATTACAGATCACACTATGGTATCAGGTATCAATTTTTGAAAATGTTAATATCTTTCTGTCATTGCAGCCTACAACCATCAAGATCAATCAAGCAGATCAAGGAGCTGGAGCTGGCCAAGCTGCCCAAAAGTCGGCTTGCTGTGGCTCTTAAGAACTAGTTATTTGAGCACACATAATGGAGGTGACACTTTTCTGGAAAGGGAAAAAGGGGAAACAAAAACTAATTGTGATAACAATGTGATGGGTGCTTGTAATTTTTCTGACTCATTCTTTTCAAACTTGTTTAGTGTGTGAAAGGTAGTTTCTTATTATTTGAGTTTTATTTTTGTGGCTAACGTTGGATGTGTATCTTGTGGCAAACAACACATTTATTTGTTTTCTCGCCCGTTTCTTTCTTTTGATTGGGACATGAACAGTTTAAAGTAAATGTAGTTTGTAATGTAGACAGATGGGTGTTTTTTTTAGATGAGTAAATTTGCCCCTTGAAAATCGAGTTCCTTTCTTGAAAGACGACCATAATTGGAAAATAAAAATAATAATAATAAAAAAAAGTAGCTTTGTAATAATATTAGTATGTGCCATATAATCCCTTGAAAAATGTTAAGAGATACAACTTTTTTATAACTTATCATTAATATTATTATTTTTTTTTTGGCTGACATAATTCTAATTATATTTTAACACAGGTTAACAAATTATAGAGTTGTATATCAATTTTAGTACTAGTATTATTCAACCATTTTAGATCATTTCCAATACAGTGGTGCAGCAACTAGGGTTGACAATTTATTGTCATAACTTGCAAACTCGATACTAACTTAACGCGAGATTAGAGTGTTAAGATTAAGAAATGTGACCTATTTAATTAAATAAGTTAAGTTATAGTTGATTTATATAATTTTATATCTATGCTTCGACTAACACGTAACATTTGAAGTTCACAATTTTTGAAACGATCCACACGCCCTATACGAACCCAACATAATTAGCATAATAAAATTGAGAGGTCGGACTAGTTTAAATAAATGGGTAGGATTAAAGTTGGTCTATATAGCCTTATACTCATGTCTTGTCTGGATACGACTTGAACCCAACACACGAATGGTGCCTTAGGGTTCACCTATGGAAAATATGCACTTTTTGTAATTCCTTCCATCCCTAAAGACACCCTTGTTGGAGTTTTAAATGTGTTGGTATAGGAGCATCTAGAAAACATGATCCACCATCAGGTAGAGCATCAAGGAAGTGTATCCTAATTCATCACCAACATGAGATTGAGACTGATTTTATGTTTCTCATAAAGCTAGAAAAAAGCAAAGCAAACAATTTAACCTTCCTCTAACGAAACTAAACATGATGAGCTGGAAATTTTACTACTGAAGAGGTTTACCCGCCACCTGCACAACTGGAAACAGTTTCCTTAATGAGGTGATTGAAGGCACCAGCTTCCCACAACATAATAACACTACCATTGGAAAGATGCTGATCTTAATGGATGAGCACAGTTTCAAATTTACACATAATTGTGCACCTAAATAACAAAAACTATCCGTTATTCCGTACAAGAAACAGAATACATAATTTACAAAAGCAGTAGTACTAGTTTCTGTGCACATAATACTTGTCGAGGCTATCTTACAATCTGATTAAGGCTCACCTAGCACCTATAGATTCAGTTCTTCCTTTCCATATATACGCTGAAGCTCGCGAGTTGCCGCTTGAAATGATTCTGAAAAAAATAAGAAACAAAAATAATCAACACTTACAGAAATTAAGTAGGGGGAAAAAAGAAAAAAGAGCCAAAAAAAAATTGTTGTAATGGACAAATTTTTTACCTTTCCAAATGCGAAAGGATTTCTGATTAATTGGTGCACCAAAAACAGTTTGAATTGCATCGAACAATAAACTCTCGGGTGTGCTTCTTAACTCTTGTACAATCTGATAGATAGTCTTTCCATTCTCAAAATATATGTGATTGTTCGGATGTTTTGTTTTACAACCAGCATGGCGCTCAAATTCATAAGCATTCAGCGCCTTAAACAGAACAGATAAGATTCATCAGTTAGCTCTATCGCTATTTTACGGCACAAAGTTAGAAACCATAGATGACTTACCTTGGAATAATTACATGACTGACACCCACAAAGATAGCCAGAACCTTTTATAATTCCACGAAGCTCCTTGTTAAATGCAGAAATATAATTACCAGTCATTCAAGTGCAATGGCTACTGAAGTCTGAAGAAACGTACAAGAAAAAGCTGGAATTTACCTCCCGTGCCAAGGAAACATACTTTACAGGAACCCCATCAAGCATGCCGGTTGATATCAAGCTTCTAACATTGGAGGGGAAGCTGTTTGGAGCTTCTTTCCTTGATGTTTTAAATTCCGACTTATTCTTGGAAACAGATTCAGGTCTTGATTTAGCTACCTGAGTGGCACAAAGAACTGCATTGGCATTTGATGCGTCTGACTCTTTCTCGCAGGCAGTGTCTGATGTTTGTTCTGAAGACGGATTGTATAATAGATCGTAGCCGCCACTTACGGGCCTGCCCACAGGGATAATATCTTGTTCATCAGGAAACCCACCAAAAGAAATTACATTACCTTCCCCCTTACTGTAGGTGTCACCACCCATTGATATTGAATTGCCATCTCCACTGCCATAGGTGGGACCTGTTGATCTTATATTGGCATCTCCCCTGTTGTAGGTGTGGCCCATTAAAGTAACACTGTCATCCTGGTTATAGGACTGACCTATTGATGTAAAATCAGCCTCACTTTCTCTGTTATAGGCTTGTCCTGAAGACAAGTGGTTGATATGTTCCCCAGTAGAACTATGTCCCTTTGGAATATGTATACCATTGTCATAATCCTTGACTTCATTGACTTTAACTTTTCTTATTCCACCATAGGTGAGACACGTTTCAGGATCTTCCATAGCATGAGGAGATATGGACAAACCAATGGATGCATCTTCTCCAAATTGGTCATCCATACCCTTTCTTCTCACATTCAAATTCTCTGTTCCAACAGGAGACATATTCCTTTCAACAAAGTTGACAGGGCTTGCTGTTTCAGATCCAAATAAGCGGTTGATGAACTGGCCTGGCATTGAATGAAAACCGGAAGCATTCTCCCAAGAAGGAATACTTGCATTTGACACTCCTGAACTTGATTTGCTGTTTGAAGCTTGCACTACCTGCTTCTTGTTAGGGAACAGCTCTGTTTCACCAGCATCAACAAACCATTGGTGAGATCGCTTCGATTCAATTCTTGAAGTATTATCAAATGTTGAGTCTCCATCATTTACGTGTCCAACACCCTTCGCCATCCAAAAACCCTTGTTCTGGAAAGATTGGCAGAATCAATTATTCAACAGTTGACTCTAATACAAAAACACGCACACTCTTCATTCACAAGTTTCATTTTTCCCAGAACTTAACTCCCTAACACACACGCGCACACACACACAAACATATATATTTCCTTTCCCAAATGATTATAATATAATTATACTTGCCTTCTTAAAATTGAAATGTTAATATTTTCATTGTCTTAGATAAATGACAACAAAAAAGAAACCACATAATACCTTTACTCCAACAAAAGATGTTAAAGGTGATATTTGCGTAGTCTTTAATTCAAAAAATACAAAGAAAAAAATGCATCCAACACCTCATGTTTTCTCAATAAAGAATTGGAAGAACAGTCATTTTATTCCACAGTACATCAAATACAAAAGCCCCAAAAATTACATCTTGAGCTCTCCCTGAAGAATAAGTACCACATAACATGACAAATATCTACTTTTATAGAAACATAAGCTGATAAACAAGAAGATATGTGATAACCTCCTAAGCAACACCCTCTCATAATACACCAACATTTCACATTGTATACAGTACTCCAACGTCACGAAAGAGCAATATATCGGCACAACCATGCTTTTTCTTTGCATATCTCTTCTCAACTACATTTTCTTTTTATTTGATAAGATATTATTATTTATTAAAAAAATAGAGAAACACAAGTAAAACAAAAGCTTAGTGCAAACTGAAGTTCAGAGCAATGCTACTTTCATCCAAAAAGTTCACCCTGTGTATACACTGAAAAAAGTTCCCCTCACAAACAAATATGTTCTTACGTCTTTTATACACTTGCCAAAATCTGATCCAACCATCAAAGAAGAATACATTTTTTAGCCTCCAAGCAAACCATTTTCCGAAGCCTTAGTACTCATAAACTAAAGTAAACTAGAATAATAAGAAGAAGATAATCAAAGTTGAGAGAGTGCCTAGACAAAGACGTAACTAATAACAATCTAGCAACCAAAAATGAAAGGGTGAAACACTCCTAGAAGGCCACACTCTCACTGTCCATGAACCACTGCATTCCATATATTGTGCAATGCTGTTTCAAGTTTTAACCATAGCTAAAATTTAAACAACCTTCAAAAGAAAAGTACGCAATCAATTTTCCAATCTCAACCATAACAAAAATTCATCCAATCCAAGTGGTAAATTATAACACACACTTGCACACGCGCATACGTTTGTATGTGTGTATTCACAAAATTGTCTAACTTTTAACACACGTAATGAGAAACCCAAATAGCAATTTCAACTACAATTCGCCATTTCCAACCACCCAATTAAAATAAAACAAAAAAAGAGAGCAACTGGGAAAAGTTCCAACATAGAAATAATCAAGAACATATGGACAATTTTCAACAGAAAATTTAAACAACCTTCAAAAGAAAAGTCTCCAATCAATTTTCTAACTTCAACCATGAACATAAATTTTAACTTGGAAAAACATTCAACCCAAGCAGTAATATATATATAACATATACACTCATAAAATTGACAAGATTTAGAATGTGTGATCTTTAACACACGTAACAAGAAATTCAACAAAAACGGATTCGATAATGTAAGTCCAAGTAAATACAAATTAACATATGAAGAAACCCAAAACCCTACCACAATTTAACATTTCCGACAGCACAAGTTTTTTTTTTTTTTTTTTTCATAAAAGGCTACTGGGAAAAGTTCGAACATAAGAATGAAGAAGGATACCATTTTGCTTGGTCTGCTTCCAAGTGAAAAGGAATGCTTTGTGAAATTGTGCTTGCACTTTCGCTTTCACTACATATTCTTTACTTCTCGATGAAGTTTGTACGGACTCTACTATTCATTCAAACAATCATCTGCAAAAGAGACTCACCCCTTTAGTGGACGGAAATCCCAACCACGCAAAGCCCAAAAGAATAACACCAAAAAAATAAAAAACGATCATTGTATTAAAAACCTCGTACAATTCATTCTCAAAATCAGATACTAAAAGAAAATTCCAGTTTTCACTAAGAAAAAGCAAAAAGGCATGCAATTCAAAAAACTAGACGTGAATTTTCAACCTCAACAAGTACGAGTAACAGAAATGCCATAACCCTAGAAATAGAGAATTTGACGATCAGTACCTTCGAAGATGACCGAGAAACTGACCAGACGGTTATCTCCGGTCGGAGGCTACGAATTTTCAGGCGAATCCGCACTGGCGGCGAATTTTCAGAGAAGAAAAATGGGTCACAGAGAGGAAGATGGATATTGTGTCTGAGGAGCACTCGATCTTTTCTCGGAGGGGAATATAAAATTTGTATGAATCCGCATGATCAGAAGTCACGGTTACACTCATCGCAGTCGTACACGTGTGGAATTAAAAATGACTCCCAACCGTTGACTAGATTGCGCACTCGAATTTGGGCGCCTTTTCGTCTTTCTGGCAGAGTAAGGGTAAGGGAATCCGAAACGGGTGGTCGTTAGGTGGAGTTGAGGCTCTCAACACGTGGCGAGGAACTGGTGGATAATGTCTGTAACAGTCAAATAAAAACTACTTGTGTGCTGTTGACCCAACCCTTTTTTGACACGTTGCATATTTTTCAAAGCTTTGCCACGTGTTCTTCCATGTCATCTTGGGATCAGGATCCCCTCCCTGGAAAATAAATCGGAGATCTTCCAATTGTGCATCCTAGCTGTTGATTTTCATCAAACAGCCCACATTACACTACGTATTTCACTCAAATTTAAATAATAAAATATTAATTAACTTTTAAAAAGAGAATAAAAATAAAAATAATAAAAAAAGTTAAAATCAAATAATTAAAAAATTGGGGGTGGAGGTGGTTGAAAGCCATCCCTAATGGCTGGTTGGAGGTGGCTTCATGGCCCGAGGGAGTGGTTCGGTCACCCCTTAGAACCAACCTCAAAAAATATTTTTTATGGGTTTGGCCTTAGGGGGTGGCAGAACTCAGCTGGGGTGGCCAGCCACCCTAGTTTTTTAATTATTTGATTTTAATTTTAATTTTCTTTTAAAAAGTTAATTAATATTTTATTATTTAAATTTGAGTGGGACACGTGGTGTGGTATGGGCTGTTAGATGAAAATGGACGGCTATAATGAACAATTTGAGAATCTCTAATTTTCTCACTAATAGGAGGGGATCCGGATCCGTCATCTTGATGCCCATTGCCCTCACACAACTTGGATTGATCAGTCTTCTAGGCTATGCCTGTCGATTAATGATTCATGGACCCGGCTTAGGCATAGAAATAACAGGGACATAATTTTCCTCTAAATTGGTTTAGAATAATTTTTTAATGGAATTCATAAAAAATGAGAAATAATTGGTTTCAATACATTTTTTTTTTCTTCATATTTTTCTCATCTCATCTTACGTACAAACCAACTATTGGATTTGTAAACTTATGTAGACCCACAAATTTCATGGTTGATCTATTAAATATGTAAGAAAATATGAAAAAAATATAGGCAAATTATTGACATGCAACAATATTTTCTCATAAAAAAAATATATATTTTTCACATATTTTTAGAGACGAGTTAGAGAAAATTAAATTGTTTTGACCCGTGTGAAAAGGAAATTTATAGGGGTGAAAAAGTGGTTATTGGCTAAAACCGCTAACTGTAACCGCCTAAGCGGTTAGCAATTAGTAACTTTAATAACCACTAACCGCTTTTTTTTTAAAAAAAAAAAAACCAAAACAATAGTAATGCAATAATATTATACTACATACAATATTATTACTAGATTTTTATACATTTTTATATATATTTAAAATTTTAAACACAAAACAACATCATATATATATATATATATATATATATATATATATATATAATCCTACTTAACTAATAATTCACTTCCAACTAAAACGCAGTCTCTATTCCATTTGCGTTACATCTTACATCACCAAATCCGAGTTGTAAGAAAATAAGAATCGAAAGAAGTGATAATGGCTGAAACGTGGTTTGATGTTCATGATGACGACAATGAAGAAGAAGAAGACGCCTCTTGCGTTGATCTTGATCATAACATTGAAGAAGATCTTGAAGACGACGGCAACTGCGTTATGTCGAAGGCTAATGGAGAAGTTGATCATTACCCGCAACTCACATCATTTTTGCAAGTTGATAACTCCTTCTTTTCGCCGTGGAGCTGGAACCCTCGTCCCAGCTGTGACGACGATGGGGTTAGGGGTCAAAAACGCATGCGTATGAATTTTCAACCCGGTTCATTCTTCACTTACCCAATGACTAAAATCACGTAAGCTTTTATTATTATTATTATTATTAATATCTTCTTTTTTCTTTTCTTTTTTAGTTTTAAGTTTTAATTATTAATATCTTCTTGTATTTTTGAAGTTAAATTTCTAATTATTCCGTTCTTGTTTATTTTTGTTTGGTTTAATTTAGATTCTGAATATGGAGCAAGGCGAATGGATATGCGACCCGGCCCACAGACCCAGTTCTTGAAACTTGCAAGCTTTCTTTTCACATGATCAATGGATTGGAGGGTGTTGGTGTTGGAGATTAATTAGCACTCTGTTTGTTTGTAATTTTTATTTCCTTCCAATTAATAGCTTTTAATCACGTAATTTTGTGTATGTTTGTTAGGTTAATTTGTTGTTTTAAGTCCCATGCAACCACTGTATGTAGTAGTTGCTGACATGGCAGTAATTAATTAATGTGGTTTCATTACGTACATCTCTTTCCTTGACACATAAATTTTCTAGTAGCTAATTGAATTTGAGTTTTATTTAGGGTATTTGTGAAATAAATTCATGAGTCAACGCATTACACCCTTCAATGATTTTTTTTTTTTTTTTTTTTTTAATTTCTACGTTTAACTTGTTAAGTTGATCCCAATTTCGTAACGTCCGTCCATCTAACAAAAAATGCACCATTCTATGCAAGTTAATAGCAGTTTTCACGAAACCAGGGAGGGCGTGGATGAGAGTTTTTCTCCTAGAAGCTTCGGGGACCGCCAGAAGCCTATATAGAACGGTGTGTTTTGGGTTAGATGGACTAGAGGTGGCAAAACGGGTCGGCGGGCCGACCCATTTATGACCCGTAATGATCCATGACTGTTTAGGGTAAACCCAAACATGACCCATTTAGCTAATGGGTCGGTCCCACCAAACTCAAACACGACATGATAATTTCGCAGGTCACTCGACAAGACCCGCTTAACCCGTTTAGCTTTTTTTTTTTTGGGAAAATGACCAATTGACCCATTTATCAAAGTAAATGGGTCATAAACAGGTCAATTGACCCGTTTATCAAAATAAACGAGTCAGCCAAACCCGTTAAAAGTATACAAAAGGTAACCTGTGACACGACTCTTCAAGAGCAAAATAAATGGGTCATTCCGTTTATGACCCAATACCGTTTAGGATAAACCCAAACTCAATAATTTCGTGTCTTGTTGTCGGGTTGTACCAAAATTGTCAGTCCTAAGATGGATAGACGTTACGAAATTGGGAGGAAATATAACAGAAGAGGTTTATAATACATTTTCATGAACTTAAGGAATTAAAAGTGAAAAAAAAAAAACATTAAGGGCGTTATTTGTTTTCACACCGCGTGTTGATTTAGGAATTTATTTTACAAATACCCTTTTATTTATTTTCTTCATATTATATATCAAGTCAAGTTGATAATTTCTTAATAAAATTCAACTATGATTTTGTCTTGATTACTAAAACTCAGAATCTTGGTTTCTATTAAAGAAACCCAAATCCATCACTCATATTCTTTATTTTATTTTTCCCATAATTGTCTAATTGCTAATATACGATCCTAAATCCAGTAGCCACAACTACAATTCAGAAACACCAAAGCAATTTTTATTTTTATTTTTTATTTTTTTATTTTCGTCTCCCCTAACATTAAAATATCTATCTACACGATGTTGTTTGGCTTAAAATACTGTAGTTAAATCTAGGCCTGCATGTTGTTATTTCTACATAACCTAATTAAGATGGATATCCATGTTTCACTACTTTGTATATAAATTATATATACAATATTTCTTAATTGGCCACTACTTTAAATGAATGGCATTTGGGAAGACTTTCTTAGATTGAGATTTCTTATAATTGGTTGTTCAATTTGAAAGACTTAGGCCCCGTTTGGTTTGTGAAATAGATCCTTGGATTGGACTAGCTAATACTAGGTATAGCTAGTCCTTTGTTTGGTAACACTCTATTCTTGGGAATAGTCTATTCTCATAGGACTACTAATCTCATACACACAGAGTTAACTAAGCCACTAAAAAATGAGTGGCTTAGCTAATTCTTTCATGTGAGATTAAATTAATTGTGTAAATTGCCATAAAAAACCCCACTTGTGGGATTAAATTTCATTCTCTCTCTGATTCTTCTATTTTCTCTCTCTCTCTCTCTCTCTCTCTATATATATATATATATATATATATATATATATATCTCTGTT
>NC_081550.1:17663928-17673999 GCF_901000735.1 Corylus avellana | reverse complement strand
CCTTTTTTTTTTAAAAAAAAAAAAATTCTTTTTTTTTATTTCTTTTGATTCTCTGTGTCGTTTCTCTCTGATTTTCTCCTCTCCATTTCTCTGTTTTTTTTTTTTTATTTATGTACCTTTTTTAAAAAATTTTAATTTTTTTTTTATTCTGTTTCTCCGTATCTCTTTTTTTCTCAGTTTATTTTTTTTTTCTTTGACGGAGAAATATAATCTGCAAGGTTTTTATAAAATAAAAAATATATAATCTGTTTTTTTGATTTCTTTTGATTCTCTGTACATTCTCCAACTATATTTTTTTGATTTCAAGATTGAGTTTGATTCTGTTTTCTCCAACTATATATATATTTTTTTATATAAATAATTTTGTAGCATAATTGCAAAAAAAAAAAGGCCACATACCTGACATAATTAAAAACAAAAAAGAAAAAAAAAATTATAATAAAGTTGTTTATTTATTTTTTATTTTAAAAAAAAAGAATGAAAGTCATTAATAATATAAATTGTATTTATATTATAAGGGTATTTTAGGAAATTTGATCACAATATGATTCCATTCACTAACATATTGTATTGTACCAAACGAAGGAATATGATTAGCTAATCTATTTCAATGTTACAACCAAACAAATGAATAAGAATAGCTAATCTATTTCACACTTTTTTTTATTTCCGGTAGTAGTTAATCCTTTTCCAGTGGACTAGACATTTCGCGAACCAAACGAGACCTAATTTATCCAAGACAAATAGGAGTGAAAAAGCGAGCGGTTATTAACCGCCTAAAGCTCGGATAAAACTCATCATTCGATAAATCAGTTTCCTCTTCCTTTTCTTCTTCTAGTTCTAGACTTCTAATTCTAATATTATTTTTCTTCGACTTTTAGCTAATCTCATTGTGTTATGTTTATTTTTATTTTGTTGAGCAGATGCTAGGCTATTCTAGCCAGCCGGATGGGGTAGGTTTTTAGCTATTCTGCTGCACGTGGCAGCTACCATCGTGAGTAGATGTATATATAATATCTTCTTCTGTTTTTAATTTAAAATAATATATATCCAATTAATTCAAACAGAATCCTAATTATATTAAAATAAATAAAAGAAGGATTAAACGAATATGGTCTCTTCAAATTAATTCAAACTGAATCCTAATCCCACTTCACTAGAAAACTTGTCGAGTTCTAAGAATATCAGAATCGAAAGAAGTGATCATGGCTGAAACGAGGGTTGATGTTCTTGATGACGACATTGAAGACGTCTTCCAGACTCTCACAGATTATCGGGCTTCCGTGGGTCATCCCCCCGATGAACCTCGTGAAATGCCAGGTTTTCTATTTGGCGGCAGTGTTGGATCTGAATTTGATCCTTTTATGACGTCCGTCACCACACTTGCGGACCCTCTCACCATTGAGGAGATGCGACTGCAACAACACCAGTCCTCCAATATTGATTTGTCTATTGCAGGAGCCAACTTTGCTGCTCGTGGTCAACATCACTCAACTTCACGTAGCAACTTCTCTGGTCGTGGCGGCTCTCAATTTGGCCACCAATTCTACCACCCAATCTGCCAGGTAAGCAATCGTCAAGGTCGTATTACACTGGACTGCTACAATAGCTTCATTGAGGCATACTCCCATGACCAGATCTCTCCACCACAAGCATACCTCTTTGCTCCTACTGCTAGTGGTGACATGAATTGGCATCCGGATTCCGGATCTACCCATCACTTGACCTCTGACCTGGCCAATTTAAACATCAAGGCTGATGACTACATGGACACAGATCAAATTCGAGTTGGAAAAGGTAATGGGCTTTCCATCTAACATGGAAATACCCATCTCTCTCTCATCCTTCACTGTTGATTTACTTAACCTCTTGCATGCATGTTCCCCATATCTCTAAAATTTTAATCTCTGTTCACAAACACAATATTCTTTGAGTTTCATCCATTTTATTTTCTCTTGAAGGATCGCCGCACAGGGAAGCTCTTGCTCCACGGCCAGAATAAACATGGCCTTTTATCAATTTTTTCATTATGCAAATAAACCGCCTGCTTCTACGACCATGGTGGGTGAGCGAGTCTTAGAGTCTCAATGGCACTTAAGGTTGGGTCATCCTGCTTTGAAAGTTGCTCATAGCGTCCAGTTTTCATCTACCTATTGCTTCTTCAAAAGACTCCATGGTCTGCCCTGCCTACCTAGGTTCCAAAAGCAAACAACTCAAATTTTCAGCATCTTCATCTACCGCCACGTGTCTTCTAGCATTAATTTACACTGATGTATGGGGACCAGCTCCAGTTCTATCTAGATCTTGCTCCAAATGTTATGTATCTTTTCTTGATGCTTATAATAACTACACGTGGCTTTTTCTTATGTTTTGCAAAAGTGATGTTAGCTCCATTTTTTTAAAATTCAAGTCATATGTTGAATGTTACTTCAATTCCAAAATTAAGGTTGTAACAGCGAACAGCCAGAGCTATTACTCACTACATCAAAAAATTTTCATTGTTCAATTTGATTGGGATGATGAAGCTTTACAATATCTTCGTATCACTTGATCAAATATCTCTTATTGTGTGAACAAGCTCTCTCAATTTATGCAAAAACCCATTGAGCTACATTGGCAAGCAACGAAACGGCTATTGCACTATCTCAAGCAAACTGTGCAATATGGCTTCAATTCCGTAAGTCCAACACCACTGCAATTCAAGCCTTCTCAGATGCCGACAGGGCAGGAAGCGAGATGATCGCCGATCAAAAGGGGGCTATTGCATATGTCTTGGTGACAATTTGATCTCTTGGAGTTGCCGAAAACAACAAACTATTGCTCGTTCAAGTACGGAGGCCGAATACAAAGCCCTTGCAAACACTGCTGCCGAACTCTCATGGATTTTATCCTTATGCTCTTAACTAGGATTACACCTCTCCACAACTCCTACACAATGGTGCGACAACATTGGAGCTACATACCTATCCTCTATTCCAGTTTTTCATGCACAAACCAAATATGTCGAAATCGACTTCCACTTTGTTCGAGACATGGTTGCTAAGAAGACGCTCAACATCAAATTTATTTCTAGCAAGGACCAGATGTCTTGTTGTCTTCATCTTGGTTTGGCTTTCTTAAAGACAAGCCCAACGTCCATTCCATACAGTTGAGCTTGAGGGGGCATGTTAGAGACACCTCTTCCATAAAAAACTCTACACAAGATAATCTTAGATCGACAACAGTTAACAACATCCCAAGATAAGGACTGCAGTAGATAAATAGATAACAAACTCCTAGTGTAATCTCATCTCTATGTATAACTTATCTTGTAGTGTTTACAATACATAAGTACTGTAGTCTCACCACTACCAAAAAAAAAAAAAAGTGTTATTAGTGACGTGTTTATTGTGTAGGATTTTTTCACATGTCACCATTTGGTAATGTGACAGTTTTTCACATGTTACCAAAGTTTTGGTAATGGTAACATGTCAAATTTGACACATCACTCTCTTGCATGTGCATGATTTTTTCACATGTCACCATTTGGTGACGTGGCAGTTTTTCACACGTTACCAAAGTATTTGGTAATGGTAACATCTCAAATTTGACACGTCACCATTTAGTAACGTGTCAACTTTAACACGTTACTAAAATTGTCTTTTTTTTTTCTTTTTTTTTTTTTTCAGTTTTCAAAATGGTGACGTGTCAAATTTGACATGTCACCATTTGGAAAAATTAAAAAAAAATACAAAAAAAAAACAAAAATTGACAACTTTAGTAACGTGTCAAATTTGACACGTCACCGTTTCGAAAAATAAAAGAAATACAAAAAATAAAATATAAAAATTTGACAACTTTAGTAACGTGTCAAAGTTGACACGTCACCGTTTCGAAAAATGAAAAGAAAAAAAAATGACAACTTTAGTAACGTGTCAAACCACCCCTGGGGTGACTTACGGCCACCCCATAGGGGTTGGGGGGGTGGCCAAGAGTGGCACCGCCACCCCTGGCCACCCTTCAATTTTTTTTTTTTTAGATTTAACTTTTAAAATTAATTTAATAAAAAATTAATATTTTAATCAGGTAAAACGGGGAGTTTTGAGTAACCCTAACGGACCGCCACCCCTGGCCACCCTTCAATTTTTTTTTTAGATTTAACTTTTAAAATTAATTTAATAAAAAATTAACATTTTAATCAGGTAAAACGGAGAGTTTTGAGTAGCCCTAACGGGTGTTAAAATTTTTTAACGGTAGGGAGTTTCTTGTAGTTTCGATTGACCCAGGGACTAAACTTCTGGAAAAAAAAAAACCTAGGAAGGTTTTAATAAAAGCATGTTGATATAAGGAGTTTATATCTAAATTCCAAAAAAAAATAATAATAATAATAAAAAAAATTTGACAACTTTAGTAACGTGTCAAAGTTGACACGTTACCATTTGGTGACGTGTCAAATTTGACACGACACCATTTGACACGTTACCAATGGGCATTGGGAACATGCGCCAACTGGTTCCCTCTTTTTCTCTTTTACTTTCTTCTTCCCTCTTTTTTCTTCCTCTCGGCCGTGCTTCTTCTTTCTTCTTTCTTGTTCTCTTTTTCTCTCTTTTGCTCTCACGCCCATGGCAGCTCTTTCTTCTCTCAGATGGGAAGAAGAAAAATAAAAGGAGAAGAGAAAAAAAAAAAGAAAAGAGAAGATGAGAAGAAAATGTAAAAGAGGAGAAGATCTGACTTTTTTTTTTTTTTGCTGGGTTTGGGATTTTGAAATTTGTTTTGGCTGCTGGGTTTGGGTTTGGGATTTTGAAATTTTTTTTGCTGCTAGGTTTGAAATTTTTCTGGGTCTGAATTTTTTGGTTCGTTTGGTTTGATTTTTCAGGTTGAATCCACTTGGGGAACAGACATTGTATACTTTAATAAGTAATTTTTCTGATTGATTTTTTTGTCATTTGTCTTAGCTTTTAAACCTATTGATTTTTCTGGTTCTTTGGTGTTGCAGGTTTCTGATTTTTGCTACTCTCCAACCCCACATAGTGAGTGAGTAGTAAAATTAGATTATAAGTTCAAAACTTTTGAAATTTTTTGCTTAAATTAATTTTGGCTGTTGGGTTAGGATTTTTGCTATTGGGTTTGAATCTATTGATCTATTCAAAGTTCAATTAATTCTTTTTTTGTCAATTAAATTTTTATTTGCTGGGTTTGGATTTTTGAAAATCAGATTCGAATATGATTTTATTTGAAATCTGGGTTTGGAATTCCATGATATTATTTGGAAAAAAAAAATTCCGAAAAAAAAATTTAGAAATATATATATATATATTTTACTACTTTTTTAAACTTGAGTAACGTGTCAATTTCTGACACCTTACCAAAGGGTGACGTGTCAGAAATTGACACAACTAAATTCTCATTAGTAACTTTCAATTTTTTAACACGCCATACACGTTACTAGTAACACATTACTAACTGTTAGTGACGTGTCAACAGGCTTGACACGTCACTAATGGGCCGTTACCAAAAAATCATATTTTGTAGTGCAGGTAGTGTTTCTAAACCTAAAAGTGCTGCTAAGTTAGCCACAACAAATTCTTAAAAAAAAAAAAAAAAAAAAAAAAAGGTTCCATATGAATTATGATAGTATGAATCCTTAAAATTATATAAAATGACCTCTCAAAATATTACTCTTTAATGCTTTTTACACCTATCTATTACCATTATTCAGAGTTTTTTTTTCCCAACAATCCTCATGCCCCATTTTCCTCTCTCTCTCTTCAAATAGAGACTAATGCCCGGGGAAAACTCGCTATTCGCTAAATCATTTTCCTCTTCCTTTTATTCTTCTAGTTCTAGTAATTCTAATATTATTGTTCTTCTCCTTTTAGTTATTCTCATTGTGTCATGTTATTTTGATCGGGTTACAACTAAATTTAACAAATTTAGTTGTTAATCTCATTGTTTTATATTCTAATCATGACCCATTAAAACAAACAGCATTAATTATCCAAAGTTTTAAGATATGTTTGGCCTAGCGATAGACTAAGGAAATTATTTTCTTCTGTTTTTTAATTTAAAATAATATATATCCAACTAATTAAGAGAAGACTTTGACCAATTAAGTTTCAGCGTTTACTTACGTAGGCATTCATGTTGTTGCATGGTGTGAACTTGTGATTCAAATTATATTAAAATAAATAAAAGAAGGATTAAACGAATATGGTCTCTTCAAATTAATTCAAACTGAATCCTAATCCTACTTCACTAATAAATAATAATTCACTTCCAACTAAAACTCCACCTCTATTCTATTACGTACTAATTAATCTTACTTCACTATACTTAAGTAAGCGTGTAATCCATTACAATTAATCTTACTTATATCATAATCAAACGCTAATCCTATTCCTAATTGAAACGTTAGATACACCGTCTATAAAAGCTATATATAGTACGTAGTAGAAATATCA
Source organism: Corylus avellana (assembly GCF_901000735.1). Lineage (NCBI taxonomy): Eukaryota > Viridiplantae > Streptophyta > Magnoliopsida > Fagales > Betulaceae > Corylus > Corylus avellana. Next base: position 17,667,559 of record NC_081550.1, on the reverse strand, counting down.
GAAGTGATCGATCATGGCTGAAACGTGGGTTGATGTTCTTGATGATGACGACATTGAAGACTGCTTCTGCATCGGTTATGTCCATGACCTTGAAGAAGAAGACGGCTACTGCGTCGTTGATCTTCATGACCTTGAAGAAGAAGACGGCTACTGCGTCGTTGATCTTCAAGAAGACGGCTCTTCCGTTGAAGAAGAAGACGACGGCTTCTGCGTTGATGATCTTGAAGACGACGGCTTCTGCGTTGTTGATCTTGAAGACGTTGATGTTGAAGATGACGGCAACCGCGTTATATGGGGGGAGCAATATGATCATTACCCGCAACTCACATCCTTTTTGGAAGTTGATAACTCCTTCCTTTCGCCGTGGCATTGGAACCCCGACGACGACGATGATTATGAAGAAGATGATGATGATGATGAGGTTATGGGTCAAGAACGCATGAATTTTGAACCCGGTTCATTCTTCAGTCATTGAATGAGTAAAATCACGTAAGTTTTTATTATTAATATCTTCTCTTTTTTTCTTTTTTTTTGAAGTTTTAATTATGAATATCTTCTTGTATTTTTGAAGTTAAATTTTTAATTCCTTTCTTGTTTATTTTTGTTTGGTTTAGATTCTCAATATGGAGCACCGCCAATGGATGCGACGACCCGGCCCACAGACCCAGTTCTTGAAACTTGCAAGCTTGCTTTTTCACCTGATCAATGGAGATGGAACCAAGTCGAATTGTTTAATTGTTAATTAGCACTCTGTTTGTTCGTTATTTTGTTGTTGTTTTTATTTCATTAGAAGTAATAGCTTTTAATGACGTAATTTTGTGTATGTTTGTTAGGTTAATTTGTTGTTTTAAGTACCCCAACTACTGTATGTAGTAGTTGCTGACATGGCAGTAACGAATTAAGGTGGTTTCATTCCGTACGTCTGTTTCCTTCGACATATATATTTTTTAGTAGCTAATTGAATTTGAGTTTGATTTGTTCTCTTCATATTATATATATATATATATTAAAATCATAGATACAAACAAAAATTCTTACAATCAGGTGCTATCTATGACTTCAATCTTCCGCTAACTCATGTACAAATAGTTAAATAGCAGATTTGCTACGAGCAGACTATATCTAAGACATGGTTAGCCAAATTTTCTAACAAAATTTATTTGAACCGGCCGTGTGAGATAACCCCTCACACCTAATTATTCAGGTCGTGAGAAATAACTCCACACCTAATTATTCTTACTCACTCATTAAGGTAAATCTAGAGAGAATAAAGCTCTTATTTAAAACAAAAACACAAACAAATAACCAACAGCGGTCGGGGAAGAGATGAACGGCATAACACGGTAAAAGGTGGACGGATGCATAGTGAAGAGGCTAAAGTTGCTGATCTAGAACACCTAAAAAAAAAAAAGGAGGGGGAGGTTAGGAGCGGGAAGTAAAAGTGGAAGGGGAGAGGAGGAGGGAGCAAATCACCTATGCTGCTAGCATCTCAAGACTAAACTTGTGTTCTTTTTTCATTGACAATGTTAATTGTTGATTTAAAAAAAGAGCAATATTAGAAAGATGACTTCAAGGCCTCCCAAATGTGACTTGGTTTTTTTTAAAAAAATTATGTAACATAAATGTAAAAATATTCATTTTTCTAAAAATTGAAGCCAAATAGAATGGAGAGTAGCCGATTCTTTATTCAATAGGTCCAAAATAAAATACCCGTTCTTCTCTATTTTGTTTGTCTTTTTGGGTTTTCAAAAAAAAATTGACGTGGGTGACATAGAATATGACATGACTCACTAGGTTGTCAATGTGATGCATTCACTACAAAAAAACTAATGTTTTCTGGCGTCCCAGACAGTAACAAAATTTTGCCACATCAGTAATTATTGACGTGCCAAAAATGGCACGTCAACAAATTTTTTTTTGACGTACTAAAAGTAGCACGTCAATATTTATTGACGTGTTGAATCTAACATGTCAGGATTTACTATGGACACGTCAGTAAATTTGAATTCAATTTAATTTTTTTAAATTTTATTAAAAAAATTTAATATTTAAATATTTATTGACGTGCTAAAATTAGACGAATGACACGTCAATAATTTTTTTTTTTGATTTATTATTGTCCATGAAGTAATATAGAAATATAAAAAATAAAATAAAAAATAAAAAAACTGTTTTGTGACGTGCTAGTTTTAGCATGTCAGATAAAAGTTTTTTTATTTATTTATTTTTTTTATATATATCAAGTTTATTTATATTATATATATTTCATATAATTTTTGTTTTTTATTAGGAAGTATTTTAAATGAAAATAAGACACAAAATCTTTCAAATCTTTATTAAATAACTACTCTTTGATTTATTATTCTCCATGCAATGATAGAGAAATTTTAAAAAAAAAACTTTTTTCTGACGTGCTAGTTTTAGCACATCAGAAAACTGTTTTTTTTTTAAATCAGGTTTATTTATATTATATATATTTCATCTAATTTTTGTTTTATATTATGAATAATTTTAAATGAAAATAAGACACAAAATCTTTTCAGATCTCTATTAAATTACTGCTCTTTGATTTATTATTCTCCATGAAGTGATATAGAAAAAAAAAAAAAAAAAAAAAAACCTTTTTTCTGACGTGCTAAAACTAGCATGTCAAAAATTCTGACCTACTAGTTTTAGCACGTCAGAAAACTGTTTTTTTTTAATCAAGTTTATTTATATTATATATATTTCATCTCATTTTTGTTTTTTATTAGGAAGGATTTTAAATGAAAATAAGACACAAAATCTTTTCAGATCTCTATTAAATAACAGCTCTTTGATTTATTATTCTCCATGCAGTGATAAAAAAAAAAAAAAAAAACTTTTTTCTAACGTGCTAAAACTAGAACGTCAGAAATTTTTGTTTTGTTTTGTTTTTTGTTTTTTTTTTAAGAGATATATATATATATGTTTCTGATGTGCTAATTTAGCAGGTCAGAATTTTCTGACGTGTCAAAACTAGCATGTCAGAAATTTCTGACATGCTAAAAGTAGCACATCAGAAATTTCTGACGTGCTAAAACTAGCACGTCAGGGAAAAAAATAGCGAGATATTCAACTAAACTTTTCCTCTTTTATTATTTATTGTTTCCCCAGATCTACTTTTCTTATTTAATTCCAAATCTTCTTTCCCTCTCTCAATCTCTCTGCACGGCAGCATAGGTAGAAGAAAAGCAGATCAAGAAGAAGAAAAACAAAAGGAGAAGAGAAGATCGAAGAAGAGAGCCCCCCCAAAAAAAAAAAGGGCGAAGAGAAGAAGATCGAAGAAGAGAGATTTTTGATTTGAAGAAGCTCTGATTTGGTTTATTTTGATTTAATTTGAGAGATTTTTGATTTTTGATTTGAAGAGAAGAAGATCGAAGAAGGATAAGGTTTATTTTTTTTATTTGGGTTTTTGATTTTTTTGAAGATTTTTTGGGTTTGGGTTTTTGAAAATGGAGGAAAGAAGAGAGAGAGAGAGAAAATGGAGGAAAGAAGAGAGAGAGAGAGAGAGAGAGAGAGAGAGAGAGTGAAAATGGAGGAAGGAAAAGATCATGGAGAGAGCTGGGGAGAAGAAATGTACACGAATTAAAAAATATATTTTTAATTGAAA
>NC_081550.1:17659162-17663828 GCF_901000735.1 Corylus avellana | reverse complement strand
GAGTCTGATTGGAGCATATCAATAACTATTGTTTTTTTTTTTTTTTAATACCCTTCACATTCTAACATGTGTAGAACAAGTTATAAAATAATTATAAATTTAGCATTTTTTTCATAGAGAAATGTCTATTATTTTTATCTTTTATGAAATTTTAGATCATTATCTCTAACTTTAACTTCTTTCCATCAATAAATCTTTTAATTTTATATCAATATTTTTTTATTGGCTTGGATCAAATTTTGTATAAATGTGATATTTTATCAAGATTTATACTTTCTTTGCTTATATATATATATTGCATATTTCTTGGTGACAATTTGATCTCTTGGAGTTGCCGAAACAGCAAACTGTTGCTCGTTCAAGTACGGAGGCCGAATACAAAGCCCTTGCAAACATTGCTGCCGAACTCTCATGGATTTTATCCTAATGCTCTTAACAGGGATTATACCTCTCCACAGCTCCTACACAATGGTGCGACAACATTGGAGCTACGTACCTATCCTCTATTCCAGTTTTTCATGCATGAACCAAAGCGACTTCCACTTTGTCCGAGACATGGTTGCTAAGGAGACGCTCAACATCAAATTTATTTCTAACAAGGACCAGCTAGCAGATGTCTTCACTAAATTGTTGTCTTCATCTCAGTTTGGCTTTCTTAAAGACAAGCTCAACGTCCATTCCATACTGTTGAGCTTGAGGGGGTGTGTTAGAGCCGCCTCTTCCATAAAAAACTCTACACAATATAATCTCAGACTGACTACAGGTAACAACATCCCAAGATAAGGACTGCAGTAGATAAATAGACAACAAACTCCGAGTGTAATCTCATCTCTATGTATAACTTATCTTGTAGTGTTTACAATACATAAGTACTGTAGTCTCATGTAGTGTTTCTAAACCTAAAAGCGCTCCTAATTAAGTTAGCCACAAAAAATTCTTAAAAAAAAAAGAAAAAAAAGAAGGTCCCATATGAATTATGATAGCATGGATGCTTAAAAAAAAATTATATAGAATGACTTCTCAAAATATTACGCTTTAACGCTTTTTACACCTATCTATTACAATTATTCTTAACTTTTTTTTCCTCGTCAACAATCCTCATGCCCCATTTTCCTCTCTCTCTCTCTCTCTCTGCAAATAGAGACTAATGCCCGGGGAAAACTCACTATTCGATAAATCATTTTCCTCTTCCTTTTATTCTTCTAGTTCTAGTTCTAATATTATTGTTCTTCTCCTTTTAGCTATTCTCATTGTGTCATGTTATTTTGATCGGGTTACAACTAAATTTAACAAATTTAGTTGCTAATCTCATTGTTTTATTTTCTAATCATGACCCATTAAAACAAACAGCATTAATTATCCAAAGTTTTAAGATATGTTTGGCCTAGCGATAGACTAAGGAAATTATCTTCTTCTGTTTTTTAATTTAAAATAATATATATCCAACTAATTAAGAGAAGTCTTTGACCAATTAAGTTTCAGCGTTTACTTACGTAGGCATTCATGTTGTTGCATGGTGTGAACTTGTGATTCAAATTATATTAAAATAAATAAAAGAAGGATTAAACGAATATGGTCTCTTCAAATTAATTCAAACTGAATCCTAATCCTACTTCACTAATAAATAATAATTCACTTCCAACCAAAACTCCACCTCTATTCTATTACTTACTAATTAATCTTACTTCACTATACTTAAGTAAGCGTGTAATCCATTACAATTAATCTTACCTATATCATAATCAAACGCTAATCCTATTCCTAATTGAAACGTTATATACACCGTCTATAAAAGCTGTATATAGTACGTCGTAGTAGAAATATCAGAAGTGATCGATCATGGCTGAAACGTGGGTTGATGTTCTTGATGATGACGACATTGAAGACGGCTTCTGCATCGGTTATGTCCATGACCTTGAAGAAGAAGACGGCTACTGCGTCGTTGATCTTCATGACCTTGAAGAAGAAGACGGCTACTGGGTCTTTGATCTTCAAGAAGACGGCTCTTCCGTTGAAGAAGAAGACGACGGCTACTGCGTCGTTGATCTTCATGACCTTGAAGAAGAAGACGGCTACTGCGTCGTTGATCTTCATGACCTTGAAGAAGAAGACGGCTACTGCGTCGTTGATCTTCAAGCAGACGGCTCTTCCGTTGAAGAAGAAGACGACGGCTTCTGCGTTGATGATCATGAAGACTTTGATGTTGAAGACGACGGCTTCTGCGTTGTTGATCTTGAAGACGTTGATGTTGAAGACGACGGCAACCGCGTTATTTGGGGGGAGCAATATGATGTGTGGAAACCCCAGCCATACGAACTGCATAGATGGAAGCAAGCATCGAAGGCTAATAGAGAAGTTGATTACACGCAAGCATTGAAGCTGGCTAATGGGGAAGTTGATCATTACCCGCAACTCACATCCTTTTTGGAAGTTGATAACTCCTTCCTCTCGCCGTGGCATTGGAACCCCGACTACGACGATGATTATGAAGAAGATGATGATGATGATGAGGTTATGGGTCAAGAACGCATGAATTTTCAAGCCGGTTCATTCTTCAGTCATTGAATGAGTAAAATCACGTAAGTTTTTAATTATTATTAATATCTTCTCGTTTTTTTTTTTTTTTTTTTAATTATTAATCTCTTCTTGTATTTTTTAAGTTAAATTTTAATTCCGTTCTTGTTTATTTTTGTTTGGTTTAGATTCTCAATATGGAGCACCGCCAATGGATGCGACGACCCGGCCTACAGACCCAGTTCTTGAAACTTGCAAGCTTGCTTTTTCACATGATCAATGGAGATGGAACCAAGTCGAATTGTTTAATTGTTAATTAGCACTCTGTTTGTTTTGTAATTTTGTTGTTGTTTTTATTTCATTAGAAGTAATAGCTTTTAATGACGTAATTTTGTGTATGTTTGTCAGGTTAATTTGTTGTTTTAAGTCCCCCAACTACCTGTATGTAGTAGTTGCTGACATGGCAGTAACGAATTAAGGTGGTTTCATTTCGTACGTCTCTTTCCTTCGACATATATATTTTTTAGTAGCTAATTGAATTTGAGTTTGATTTATTCTCTTCATATTATATATATATGACTTTTAAAATCAGGTGCTATCTATGACTTCAATCTTACGCTAGCCCATGTACAAATAGTTAAATAGCAGATTTGCTACCAGCAGACTATATCTAAGACATGGTTAGCCAAATTTTCTAACAAAATTTATTTGAACCGGCCGTGTGAGAGCTCACCTAATTATTCAGGTCGTGAGAAATAACCTCACACCTAATTATTCTTACTCATTCATGAGGGTAAATCTAGAGAGAATAAAACTCTTATTCAAAACAAAAACACAAACAAACAACTAACAGTGGTCGGGGAGGAGATGAACGGCATAACACGGTGAAATGTGGACAGATGCATAGCGAAGAGGCTGAAGTTGCTGATCTAGAACACCTGAAAGAAAAAAAAAAAAAAAAAAAAAAAAAAGAAGGAGGGAGAGGGTAGGAGCGGGAAGTAAAAGGGGAAGGGGAGAGGAGGAGGAAGCAGATCACCTATGCTGCTAGCATCTCAAGACTAAACTTGTGTTCTTTTTTCATTGACAATGTTAATTGTTGATTTAAAAAAAGAGCAATATTAGAAAGATGACTTCAAGGCCTCCCAAATGTGCCTTGGTTTTTTAAAAAAATTATGTAACATAAATGTAAAAATATTCATTTTTCTAAAAATTGAAGCCAAATAGAATGGAGAGTAGCCGATTCTTTATTCAATAGGTCCAAAATAAAATACCCGTTCTTCTCTATTTTGTTTGTCTTTTTGGGTTTTCAAAAAAAAATTGACGTGGGTGACATAGAATATGACATGACTCACTAGGTTGTCAATGTGATGCATTCACTACAAAAAAACTAATGTTTTCTGGCGTCCCAGACAGTAACAAAATTTTGCCACATCAGTAATTATTGACGTGCCAAAAATGGCACGTCAACAAATTTTTTTTTGACGTACTAAAAGTAGCACGTCAATATTTATTGACGTGTTGAATCTAACATGTCAGGATTTACTATGGACACGTCAGTAAATTTGAATTCAATTTAATTTTTTTAAATTTTATTAAAAAAATTTAATATTTAAATATTTATTGACGTGCTAAAATTAGACGAATGACACGTCAATAATTTTTTTTTTTGATTTATTATTGTCCATGAAGTAATATAGAAATATAAAAAATAAAATAAAAAATAAAAAAACTGTTTTGTGACGTGCTAGTTTTAGCATGTCAGATAAAAGTTTTTTTATTTATTTATTTTTTTTATATATATCAAGTTTATTTATATTATATATATTTCATATAATTTTTGTTTTTTATTAGGAAGTATTTTAAATGAAAATAAGACACAAAATCTTTCAAATCTTTATTAAATAACTACTCTTTGATTTATTATTCTCCATGCAATGATAGAGAAATTAAAAATAAAAATAAAAACTTTTTTCTGACGTGCTAGTTTTAGCACATTAGAAAACTGTTTTTTTTTTAATCAGGTTTATTTATATTATATATATTTCATCTAATTTTTATTTTTTATTAGGAAGGACTTTAAATGAAAATAAGACACAAAATCTTTTCAGATCTCTATTAAATTACTTCTCTTTGATTTATTATTCTCCATGCA
>NC_081550.1:17655979-17658882 GCF_901000735.1 Corylus avellana | reverse complement strand
AAAAAAATTATGTAACATAAATGTAAAAATATTCATTTTTCTAAAAATTGAAGCCAAATAGAATGGAGAGCAGCCGATTCTTTATTCAATAGGTCCAAAATAAAAAAACCCGTTCTTCTCTATTTTGTTTGTCTTTTTGGGTTTTCAAAAAAAAATTGACGTGGGTGACATAGAATGTGACATGACTCACTAGGTTGTCAATGTGATGCATTCACTACAAAAAAAACTGATGTTTTCTGGCGTCCCAAACAGTAACAAAATTTTGCCACATCAGTAATTATTGACGTGCCAAAAATGGCACGTCAGCAAATTTTTTTTTTACGTACCAAAAGTAGCACGTCAATATTTATTGACGTGTTGAATCTAACATGTCAGGATTTACTATGGACACGTCAGTAAATTTGAATTCTATTTAATTTTTTAAAATTTTATTTAAAAAATTTAATATTTAAATATTTATTGACGTGCTAAAATTAGACACGTCTGGAAATATTGACGTGTCATTTTGACACGTCAATAATTTTTTTTTTGATTTATTATTGTCCATGAAGTAATATAGAAATTAAAAAAATAAAATAAAAAATAAATAAACTGTTTTGTGACGTGCTAGTTTTAGCATGTCAGATAAAAGTTTTTTTTTATTTATTTTTTATTTTTTTATATATCAAGTTTATTTATATTATATATATTTCATATAATTTTTGTTTTTTATTAGGAAGTATTTTAAATGAAAAGAAAACACAAAATCTTTCAAATCTTTATTAAATAACTACTCTTTGATTTATTATTCTCCATGCAATGATAGAGAAATTAAAAATAAAAATAAAAACTTTTTTCTGACGTGCTAGTTTTAGCACATCAAAAAACTGTTTTTTTTTTTTTTAATCATGTTTATTTATATTATATATATTTCATCTAATTTTTGTTTTTTATTAGGAAGGACTTTAAATGAAAATAAGACAAAATCTTTTCAGATCTCTATTAAATTACTTCTCTTTGATTTATTATTGCTCACGATGCTGATTGATATAAAACCTTTTTCGAGGAGATGTAAAACTAGCATGTCAGAAATTCTGACCTGCTAGTTTTAGCACGTCAGAAAACTGTTTTTTTTTTTTAATCAGGTTTATTTATATTATATATATTTCATCTAATTTTTGTTTTTTATTAGAAAAGATTTTAAATGAAAATAAGACACAAAATCTTTTCAAATCTCTATTAAATAACAGCTCTTTGATTTATTATTCTCCATGCAGTGATAAAAAAATAAAAAAATTAAAAAAAAGTCTTTTTTTTTACGCGCTAAAACTAGCACGTCAGAATTTTTTTTTTTTTTTTTTTTTATTTTATTTCAGGTTTATATATATAATGTGTGTGTGTGTGTGTGTGTGTGACGTGTCAAAACTAGCATGTCAGAAAACTAGCATGTCAGGGAAAAAAATAGCGGGACATTCAACTTAATTTTTCCTCTTTTATTATTTATTGTTTCCCCATATCTACTTTTCTTATTTAATTCCAAATCTTCTTTCCCTCTCTCAATCTCCCTCTTCTCTCTCAATCTCTCTGAATCTCCCTCTTCTCTCTCAATCTCTTTGCACGGCAGCAAAGGTAGAAGAAAAGCAAATCAAGAAGAAGAAAAACAAAAGGAGAAGAGAAGATCGAAGAAGAGAGCCAAAAAAAAAAAAAAAAGGGAAAAGAGAAGAAGATCGAAGAAGAGAGATTTTTGATTTGAAGAAGCTCTGATTTGGTTTATTTTGATTTGATTTGAGAGATTTTTTATTTTTGATTTGAAGAGAAGAAGATCGAAGAAGGATAAGGTTTATTTTTTTATTTGGGTTTTTGATTTTTTTGAAGATTTTTTGGGTTTGGATTTTTGAAAATGGAGGAAAGAAGAGACAGTGAAAATGGAGGAAGGAAGAGATCAGGGAGAGAGCTGGGGGAGAAGAAACGTACCAGAATTAAAAAAATATTTTAATTGAAAAAAAAATCAAGGAAAAATTTTAAAAAAGAAAAATTATTTTTTTAATAATTTTAAATTTTCTGACGTGTCAATATTTAAAAACTTTTACTGACATGTCAAAACTTGACACGTCAGAAAAAATTTTGACGTGTCAGAAAGTGTCACGTCAAAAAAAATTTATGACGTACCAATTTTGACAGGTCAGAAATTTCTGACGTGTTAAATTTAACACGTCAGAAATTTTCCGTTTCTGACACCCATAATTTTAATGCCTGAGACACGTCAAAACCGACCTGTCAGGAGGATTTTCTGACGTGTCAGACCACTTGACACGTCAGAAAATGTAAGTCAGCAAAAAATTAATTTTTTGTAGTGATTGCAAAAAAATAAAAATAAAAAATCTTATTTTGAATGTACTTCAAAAATAAAATAAAGTAACACTCTAAAAAGGGGTTATTAAACGAACATGAATAGTTAAGACAAAAAGAGCAAAATATATCTATAAAAGTGGCATATATATCTTAAACATGTGCGATGCACATGTTTTTTTAATAGTAAGGACAAAGTTGAAATAAATTTTAGGGTTAAATACTAAATACGCCATGAGGTTTAGTTACTTTATTTTTTCCTCTTTAGAGTTTGATTTTTATCACAAAAGGTCTATGTAGTTTTGATAATAGATCAAATTAGTCCTTATGTCAATTGACCGTTAGTTGATTTGACGGAATTCCACGTGGACCAATCAAATGTTGACACATGACACCTACTTAATTTTTTTAAAATTAAAAAAAATGTATTTTTTTTATAAACAAAAAACAAAAAAAATTGGGAGTGGCTCTTGACCATTTGGGGTGGCTCGGCCACCCCCATCTGGCCAGATGGGGCCTTGGTGCCCAAGGGGGTTGGCCGAGCCACCCCCAATACCCATTGGGGGTGGTTTTGG
>NC_081550.1:17650555-17655879 GCF_901000735.1 Corylus avellana | reverse complement strand
TGCTATTTAACTATTTGTACATGGGCTAGCGTAAGATTGAAGTCATAGATAGCACCTGATTTTAAAAGTCATATATATATAATATGAAGAGAATAAATCAAACTCAAATTCAATTAGCTACTAAAAAATATATATGTCGAAGGAAAGAGACGTACGAAATGAAACCACCTTAATTCGTTACTGCCATGTCAGCAACTACTACATACAGGTAGTTGGGGGACTTAAAACAACAAATTAACCTGACAAACATACACAAAATTACGTCATTAAAAGCTATTACTTCTAATGAAATAAAAACAACAACAAAATTACAAAACAAACAGAGTGCTAATTAACAATTAAACAATTCGACTTGGTTCCATCTCCATTGATCATGTGAAAAAGCAAGCTTGCAAGTTTCAAGAACTGGGTCTGTGGGCCGGGTCGTCGCATCCATTGGCGGTGCTCCATATTGAGAATCTAAACCAAACAAAAATAAACAAGAACGGAATTAAAAATTTAACTTGAAAAATACAAGAAGATATTAATAATTAAAAAAAAAAAAAAAAAAAAACGAGAAGATATTAATAATAATTAAAAACTTACGTGATTTTACTCATTCAATGACTGAAGAATGAACCGGCTTGAAAATTCATGCGTTCTTGACCCATAACCTCATCATCATCATCATCTTCTTCATAATCATCGTCGTAGTCGGGGTTCCAATGCCACGGCGAGAGGAAGGAGTTATCAACTTCCAAAAAGGATGTGAGTTGCGGGTAATGATCAACTTCCCCATTAGCCAGCTTCAATGCTTGCGTGTAATCAACTTCTCTATTAGCCTTCGATGCTTGCTTCCATCTATGCAGTTCGTATGGCTGGGGTTTCCACACATCATATTGCTCCCCCCAAATAACGCGGTTGCCGTCGTCTTCAACATCAACGTCTTCAAGATCAACAACGCAGAAGCCGTCGTCTTCAACATCAAAGTCTTCAAGATCATCAACGCAGAAGCCGTCGTCTTCTTCTTCAACGGAAGAGCCGTCTGCTTGAAGATCAACGACGCAGTAGCCGTCTTCTTCTTCAAGGTCATGAAGATCAACGACGCAGTAGCCGTCTTCTTCTTCAAGGTCATGAAGATCAACGACGCAGTAGCCGTCTTCTTCTTCAAGGTCATGAAGATCAACGACGCAGTAGCCGTCGTCTTCTTCTTCAACGGAAGAGCCGTCTTCTTGAAGATCAACGACGCAGTAGCCGTCTTCTTCTTCAAGGTCATGAAGATCAACGACGCAGTAGCCGTCGTCTTCTTCTTCAACGGAAGAGCCGTCTTCTTGAAGATCAAAGACCCAGTAGCCGTCTTCTTCTTCAAGGTCATGAAGATCAACGACGCAGTAGCCGTCTTCTTCTTCAAGGTCATGGACATAACCGATGCAGAAGCCGTCTTCAATGTCGTCATCATCAAGAACATCAACCCACGTTTCAGCCATGATCGATCACTTCTGATATTTCTACTACGACGTACTATATACAGCTTTTATAGACGGTGTATATAACGTTTCAATTAGGAATAGGATTAGCGTTTGATTATGATATAGGTAAGATTAATTGTAATGGATTACACGCTTACTTAAGTATAGTGAAGTAAGATTAATTAGTAAGTAATAGAATAGAGGTGGAGTTTTGGTTGGAAGTGAATTATTATTTATTAGTGAAGTAGGATTAGGATTCAGTTTGAATTAATTTGAAGAGACCATATTCGTTTAATCCTTCTTTTATTTATTTTAATATAATTTGAATCACAAGTTCACACCATGCAACAACATGAATGCCTACGTAAGTAAACGCTGAAACTTAATTGGTCAAAGACTTCTCTTAATTAGTTGGATATATATTATTTTAAATTAAAAAACAGAAGAAGATAATTTCCTTAGTCTATCGCTAGGCCAAACATATCTTAAAACTTTGGATAATTAATGCTGTTTGTTTTAATGGGTCATGATTAGAAAATAAAAAGATTAGCAACTAAATTTGTTAAATTTAGTTGTAACCCGATCAAAATAACATGACACAATGAGAATAGCTAAAAGGAGAAGAACAATAATATTAGAACTAGAACTAGAAGAATAAAAGGAAGAGGAAAATGATTTATCGAATAGTGAGTTTTCCCCGGGCATTAGTCTCTATTTGCAGAGAGAGAGAGAGAGAGAGGAAAATGGGGCATGAGGATTGTTGACGAGGAAAAAAAAGTTAAGAATAATTGTAATAGATAGGTGTAAAAAGCGTTAAAGCGTAATATTTTGAGAAGTCATTCTATATAATTTTTTTTTAAGCATCCATGCTATCATAATTCATATGGGACCTTCTTTTTTTTCTTTTTTTTTTAAGAATTTTTTGTGGCTAACTTAATTAGGAGCGCTTTTAGGTTTAGAAACACTACATGAGACTACAGTACTTATGTATTGTAAACACTACAAGATAAGTTATACATAGAGATGAGATTACACTCGGAGTTTGTTGTCTATTTATCTACTGCAGTCCTTATCTTGGGATGTTGTTACCTGTAGTCAGTCTGAGATTATATTGTGTAGAGTTTTTTATGGAAGAGGCGGCTCTAACACACCCCCTCAAGCTCAACAGTATGGAATGGACGTTGAGCTTGTCTTTAAGAAAGCCAAACTGAGATGAAGACAACAATTTAGTGAAGACATCTGCTAGCTGGTCCTTGTTAGAAATAAATTTGATGTTGAGCGTCTCCTTAGCAACCATGTCTCGGACAAAGTGGAAGTCGCTTTGGTTCATGCATGAAAAACTGGAATAGAGGATAGGTACGTAGCTCCAATGTTGTCGCACCATTGTGTAGGAGCTGTGGAGAGGTATAATCCCTGTTAAGAGCATTAGGATAAAATCCATGAGAGTTCGGCAGCAATGTTTGCAAGGGCTTTGTATTCGGCCTCCGTACTTGAACGAGCAACAGTTTGCTGTTTCGGCAACTCCAAGAGATCAAATTGTCACCAAGAAATATGCAATATATATATATAAGCAAAGAAAGTATAAATCTTGATAAAATATCACATTTATACAAAATTTGATCCAAGCCAATAAAAAAATATTGATATAAAATTAAAAGATTTATTGATGGAAAGAAGTTAAAGTTAGAGATAATGATCTAAAATTTCATAAAAGATAAAAATAATAGACATTTCTCTATGAAAAAAATGCTAAATTTATAATTATTTTATAACTTGTTGTTCTACACATGTTAGAATGTGAAGGGTATTACAAAAAAAAAAAAAATAGTTATTGATATAGCTCCAATCAGACTCTGACACATATCAACAAGTTGTAAAAATTATGTATCTAAGTCAATAGAAAAATATTTACATAATTAAAAAAAAAAAATTATTGATAGAAAGAAGCTCAATTAGATATAATGACAAAAAATTTAATGGATAAATGCAAAATAAAAAATTGAATGAACAAATCGCTCAATAAAATTTTAAAAATAATTTAGAGATCCTCTTGGTAGGCCAAAATAACAATTTAGTTTTTATAGTTAAATACTATCAAAACACTTGACGGATTCCGTTAATGTGTCGCATTAGCACCAATAAACTGTTAATAAAAAAAAATATAAATATATAAAACTAAAAAATTTGAAAACATTATTTTTCTTAAAAAAAAAAAAAAAAAAAAAAAAAAAAATTGGCTGCCAGAGGTTGTTTTACTTATAAACCGCTGAAAATAAAATAAAACACAAATTCATTCAAATGGCAAACAAACCTTAAACAGATCCAAACATCATGTTCTTTCACCTTCCCAACATAGTCTTAGCAATCAAAGTGAGCATTTTAAACGAAAAAAACACCACAAGATTAAAACTTGACATATTCCTTTTCCCCCCGGAATGGAATAAAAAATCTCCCAAAATTTCAAACACAAAACCAAAACCCATTAATGTACTTTTAAAAAAATAGTAGTTAATATACTTAAGTGGACTCAAACTCATTAGTTTAGGCTTTTGGGCTAGAGTGGCGTTCAAATCTTGGTAAAAACTCTTTATCTTTCTAACAAGCGACTCACAAGTAAGGAGGAGATCATTGTGAGCGTTGAATCACACATTGAGAAAATATAAAGAAGAAGAATAGTTAATATACACCTAAATGGATCCAAGCCCATTATTTTAGGCTTTTGGGCTAATATGGTGTCTAAATATATATATTAATGTACTCATAGTAAAAACAAACTCCATAACTGCTTATCTCATAGTAAATATATATCTTTCTTTTTCTTTTTTTTTAAAGTTTTATATATTTATATATTTTTTTAATTAAGAGTTACGCGTATCGTTATTTTATTGGTGTTGAAGACGTCTAAATTATTTTTTATAATGCAATCAACCATTTGTAATATAGGCCAACCACATAAATTGATTTTGCATTTATCCCAAAATTTCATAAAAGACAAAAACAATAGACATTTTCTTTATGAAAAAAATTCTTGATTTACAGTTATTTTATAACTTGTTGACACATGTTAGCATATGATTGAAAGTTATTCAATTTTTTTTAGTGGTTGATGTAGCATGTCAAAAAGTTGTAAGAGTATATTATTTTTATCTATGACCTATTACATTTGAAAATTACTAACCGGACAAAAACCTGATAGAAAAAGTTTTGCAAATAGAAAACTTATATTCCAATTGAATATTAAACTATATGAAAAAATAATCATTTATTTTCCAAATACTTGCATTGCTTATATAATATTATTGACAATGTTCATAATAGTAGCTTATGTAAAAGAAGTTTTTAAAAATTAAAATTAATAAAAGCTCATTTACGATCAACTATTATAATTTAGACAAGGTTTTTTTTTTAAAACTGGGTTGGAGTAATTTCTTTTAACCTAATCTATAAAAGGAACATGTGTCAATTTTTTTAATAACATATGAGATGTACATGAGTTTTTAATAAAATTTAGGGTTAAATACTAAATACCCCCTAGGGTTTAGTTGCTTTATTTTTTCCCTCCTAGGATTTGATTTTTATCATAGGGGGTCCTTGTAGTTTTAATAATAAACCAAATTAGTCATTCTGTCAGTTGACCGTTAGTTGACTTAATAGAACTCCACGTGGACCAATCAAATGTTGACACGTGGCACCTACTTTAATTTTTTTTTTTTTTTTTTTTTAAATTGAAAAAAATGCATTTTTTTTTTTAAAAAAAAAAAGAAAAAAAATTGGGGGTAGCTCCTTGGCCATTTTGTGCCCAAGGGATGGCCGAAATCACCCCCATGGAGCCTAGGGGGTGGCCGAAACCATCCCCAGTGGATACTGGGGGTGGCT
>NC_081550.1:17601636-17650455 GCF_901000735.1 Corylus avellana | reverse complement strand
TTTGATTTATTATTCTCCATGCAGTGATAAAAAAAAAAAAAAAAAACTTTTTTCTAACGTGCTAAAACTAGAACGTCAGAAATTTTTGTTTTGTTTTGTTTTTTGTTTTTTTTTTAAGAGATATATATATATATGTTTCTGATGTGCTAATTTAGCAGGTCAGAATTTTCTGACGTGTCAAAACTAGCATGTCAGAAATTTTTGATGTGCTAAAACTAGCACGTCAGGGAAAAAAATAGCAAGATATTCAACTAAACTTTTCCTCTTTTATTATTTATTGTTTCCCCAGATCTACTTTTCTTATTTAATTCCAAATCTTCTTTCCTTCTCTCAATCTCTCTGCACGGCAGCAGAGGTAGAAGAAAAGCAGATCAAGAAGAAGAAAAACAAAAGGAGAAGAGAAGATCGAAGAAGAGAGCCCCCCCCCAAAAAAAAAAAGGGCGAAGAGAAGAAGATCGAAGAAGAGAGATTTTTGATTTGAAGAAGCTCTGATTTGGTTTATTTTGAGAGATTTTTGATTTTTGATTTGAAGAGAAGAAGATCGAAGAAGGATAAGGTTTATTTTTTTATTTGGGTTTTTGATTTTTTTGAAGATTTTTTGGGTTTGGGTTTTTGAAAATGGAGGAAAGAAGAGAGAGAGAGAGAGAGAGAGAGTGAAAATGGAGGAAGGAAAAGATCATGGAGAGAGCTGGGGAGAAGAAATGTACCCGAATTAAAAAAATATTTTTAATTGAAAAAAAAAAATCCAGGAAAAATTTAAAAAAAGAAAAATTATTTTTTTAATAATTTTAAATTTCCTGACGTGTCAATATTTAAAAACATTTACTGACGTGTCAAAACTTGACACGTCAAAAAAAATTTCTGATGTGCCAATTTTGACAGGTCAGAAATTTTTGACGTATTACATCTGACACATCAGAAGATTCTGACGTGTTAAATTTAACACGTCAGAAATTTTTCGTTTCTGACACCCATAATTTTAACGCTTGAGACACATCAAAACCGACCCGTCATGAGGATTTTCTGACACGTCAGAAAATGTAAGTCAGCAAAAAATTAATTTTTTGTAGTGATTGCAAAAAAAAACTTATTCAAAGATCCATCTCCCTTTGAATGTACTTCAAAAATAAAATAAAATAACACTCTAAAAAGGGGTTATTAAACGAACATGAATAGTTAAGACAAAGAGCAAAACATGTTTATAAAAGTGACATATATCTCTTAAATATGTGCGATGCACATGTTTTTTTAATAGTAAGGACAAAGTTGAAATAAATTTTAGGGTTAAATACTAAATACCCCCTGGGGTTTAGTTACTTTATTTTTTTCCCCTTAGGGTTTGATTTTTATCACAAAAGGTCCCCGTAGTTTTGATAATAAATCAAATTATTCCTTCTGTCAATTGACCGTTAGTTGATTTAACGGAATTCTACGTGTGTACCAATCAAATGTTGACACGTGGCACCTACTTAATTTTTTTTTTTAAATTAAAAAAAATATATATATATTTTTTTAAAAAAAAAAACAAAAACAATTGGGGGTGGCTCTTGGCCATTTGGGGTGGCCCATCTGGCCAGATGGGGCCTTGATGCCCAAGGGGGTTGGCCGAGCCACCCCCAGTATCCACTGGGGATGGTTTCGGCCACCCCCTAGGCTCCATGGGGGTGATTTCGGCCATCCCTTGGGCACAAAATGGCCAAGGAGCTACCCCCAATTTTTTTTCTTTTTTTTTTTAAAAAAAAAAATGCATTTTTTTCAATTTAAAAAAAAAAAAAAAAAAAAATTAAAGTAGGTGCCACGTGTCAACATTTGATTGGTCCACGTGGAGTTCTATTAAGTCAACTAACGGTCAACTGACAGAATGACTAATTTGGTTTATTATTAAAACTACAAGGACCCCCTATGATAAAAATCAAATCCTAGGAGGGAAAAAATAAAGCAACTAAACCCTAGGGGGTATTTAGTATTTAACCCTAAATTTTATTAAAAACTCATGTACATCTCATATGTTATTAAAAAAATTGACACATGTTCCTTTTATAGATTAGGTTAAAAGAAATTACTCCAACCCAGTTTTAAAAAAAAAACCTTGTCTAAATTATAATAGTTGATCGTAAATGAGCTTTTATTAATTTTAATTTTAAAAAACTTCTTTTACATAAGCAACTATTATGAACATTGTCAATAATATTATATAAGCAATGCAAGTATTTGGAAAATAAATGATTATTTTTTCATATAGTTTAATATTCAATTGGAATATAAGTTTTCTATTTGCAAAACTTTTTCTATCAGGTTTTTGTCCGGTTAGTAATTTTCAAATGTAATAGGTCATAGATAAAAATAATATACTCTTACAACTTTTTGACATGCTACATCAACCACTAAAAAAAATTGAATAACTTTCAATCATATGCTAACATGTGTCAACAAGTTATAAAATAACTGTAAATCAAGAATTTTTTTCATAAAGAAAATGTCTATTGTTTTTGTCTTTTATGAAATTTTGGGATAAATGCAAAATCAATTTATGTGGTTGGCCTATATTACAAATGGTTGATTGCATTATAAAAAATAATTTAGACGTCTTCAACACCAATAAAATAACGATACGCGTAACTCTTAATTAAAAAAATATATAAATATATAAAACTTTAAAAAAAAAGAAAAAGAAAGATATATATTTACTATGAGATAAGCAGTTATGGAGTTTGTTTTTACTATGAGTACATTAATATATATATTTAGACACCATATTAGCCCAAAAGCCTAAAATAATGGGCTTGGATCCATTTAGGTGTATATTAACTATTCTTCTTCTTTATATTTTCTCAATGTGTGATTCAACGCTCACAATGATCTCCTCCTTACTTGTGAGTCGCTTGTTAGAAAGATAAAGAGTTTTTACCAAGATTTGAACGCCACTCTAGCCCAAAAGCCTAAACTAATGAGTTTGAGTCCACTTAAGTATATTAACTACTATTTTTTTAAAAGTACATTAATGGGTTTTGGTTTTGTGTTTGAAATTTTGGGAGATTTTTTATTCCATTCCGGGGGGAAAAGGAATATGTCAAGTTTTAATCTTGTGGTGTTTTTTTCGTTTAAAATGCTCACTTTGATTGCTAAGACTATGTTGGGAAGGTGAAAGAACATGATGTTTGGATCTGTTTAAGGTTTGTTTGCCATTTGAATGAATTTGTGTTTTATTTTATTTTGAGCGGTTTATAAGTAAAACAAACTCTGCCAGCCAATTTTTTTTTTTATTTTTTTTATTTTTAAGAAAAATAATGTTTTCAAATTTTTTAGTTTTATATATTTATATATTTTTTTATTAACAGTTTATTGGTGCTAATGCGATACATTAACGGAATCCGTCAAGTGTTTTGATAGTATTTAATTATAAAAACTAAGTTGTTATTTTGGCCTATCAAGAGGATCTCTAAATTATTTTTTAAATTTTATTGAGCGATTTGTTCATTCAATTTTTTATTTTGCATATATCCATTAAATTTTTTGTCATTATATCTAATTGAGCTTCTTTCTGTCAATAATTTTTTTTTAAAAAAAAAAAATTATGTATAAATATTTTTCTATTGACTTAGATACATAATTTTTACAACTTGTTGATATGTGTCAGAGTCTGATTGGAGCTATATCAATAACTATTTTTTTTTTTTTTGTAATACCCTTCACATTCTAACATGTGTAGAACAACAAGTTATAAAATAATTATAAATTTAGCATTTTTTTCATAGAGAAATGTCTATTATTTTTATCTTTTATGAAATTTTAGATCATTATCTCTAACTTGAACTTCTTTCCATCAATAAATCTTTTAATTTTATATCAATATTTTTCTATTGGCTTGGATCAAATTTTGTATAAATGTGATATTTTATCAAGATTTATACTTTCTTTGCTTATATATATATATATATTTATATTGCATATTTTTAGGTGACAATTTGATCTCTTGGAGTTGCTGAAATAGCAAACTGTTGCTTCTTCAAGTACGGAAGCCGAATACAAAGCCCTTGCAAACACTGCTGCCGAACTCTCATGGATTTTATCCTAATGCTCTTAACTGGGATTACACCTCTCCACAGCTCCTACACAATGGTGCGACAACATTGGAGTTACGTACCTATTGTCCATTCCAGTTTTTCATGCATGAACCGAATCGACTTCCACTTTGTCCGAGACATGGTTGCTAAGAAGACGCTCAACATCAAATTTATTTCTTACAAGGACCAGCTAGCAGATGTCTTCACTAAATTGTTGTCTTCATCTCGGTTTGGCTTTCTTAAAGACAAGCTCAACGTCCATTCCATACTGTTGAGCTTAAGGAGGTGTGTTAGAGACGCCTCTTCCATAAAAAACTCTACACAAGATAATCTCTAATTGACTACAGGTAACAACATCCCAAGATAAGGACTTAACAACATCCCAATATAAGGACTGCAGTAGATAAATTAATAGATAACAAACTCCTAGTGTAATCTGATCTCTATGTATAACTTATCACGTAGTACTGTTTGCAATACTACAAGCGCACCTAATTAAGTTAGCCACAAAAAATTCTTAAAAAAAAAAAAAGTCCTATATGAATTATGATAGCATGGATCCTTAAAAAAGATAATATAAAATGACCTCTCAAAATATTACCTTTAACGCTTTTTACACCTATCTATTACCATTATTGAGAGCTTTTTTTTCCCCAACAATCCTCATGCCCCATTTTCCTCACTCTCTCTGCAAATACAAACTAATGCCCGGGGAAAACTCGCTATTCGATAAATCATTTTCCTCTTCCTTTTATTCTTCTAGTTCAAGTTCTAATATTATTGTTCTTCTCCTTTTAGCTATTCTCATTGTGTCATGTCATTTTGATCGGGTTACAACTAAATTTAACAAATTTAGTTGTTAATCTCATTGTTTTATATTCTAATCATGACCCATTAAAACAAACAGCATTAATTATCCAAAGTTTTAAGATATGTTTGGCCTAGCGATAGACTAAGGAAATTATTTTCTTCTGTTTTTTAATTTAAAATAATATATATCCAACTAATTAAGAGAAGACTTTGACCAATTAAGTTTCAGCGTTTACTTACGTAGGCATTCATGTTGTTGCATGGTGTGAACTTGTGATTCAAATTATATTAAAATAAATAAAAGAAGGATTAAACGAATATGGTCTCTTCAAATTAATTCAAACTGAATCCTAATCCTACTTCACTAATAAATAATAATTCACTTCCAACTAAAACTCCACCTCTATTCTATTACGTACTAATTAATCTTACTTCACTATACTTAAGTAAGCGTGTAATCCATTACAATTAATCTTACTTATATCATAATCAAACGCTAATCCTATTCCTAATTGAAACGTTATATACACCGTCTATAAAAGCTATATATAGTACGTAGTAGAAATATCAGAAGTGATCGATCATGGCTGAAACGTGGGTTGATGTTCTTGATGATGACGACATTGAAGACTGCTTCTGCATCGGTTATGTCCATGACCTTGAAGAAGAAGACGGCTACTGCGTCGTTGATCTTCATGACCTTGAAGAAGAAGACGGCTACTGCGTCGTTGATCTTCATGACCTAGAAGAAGAAGACGGCTCTTCCGTTGAAGAAGAAGACGACGGCTACTGCGTCGTTGATCTTCATGACCTTGAAGAAGAAGACGGCTACTGCGTCGTTGATCTTCAAGAAGACGGCTCTTCCGTTGAAGAAGAAGACGACGGCTTCTGCGTTGATGATCTTGAAGACTTTGATGTTGAAGACGACGGCTTCTGCGTTGTTGATCTTGAAGACGTTGATGTTGAAGATGACGGCAACCGCGTTATATGGGGGGAGCAATATGATCATTACCCGCAACTCACATCCTTTTTGGAAGTTGATAACTCCTTCCTTTCGCCGTGGCATTGGAACCCCGACGACGACGATGATTATGAAGAAGATGATGATGATGATGAGGTTATGGGTCAAGAACGCATGAATTTTGAACCCGGTTCATTCTTCAGTCATTGAATGAGTAAAATCACGTAAGTTTTTATTATTAATATCTTCTCTTTTTTTCTTTTTTTTTGAAGTTTTAATTATGAATATCTTCTTGTATTTTTGAAGTTAAATTTTTAATTCCTTTCTTGTTTATTTTTGTTTGGTTTAGATTCTCAATATGGAGCACCGCCAATGGATGCGACGACCCGGCCCACAGACCCAGTTCTTGAAACTTGCAAGCTTGCTTTTTCACCTGATCAATGGAGATGGAACCAAGTCGAATTGTTTAATTGTTAATTAGCACTCTGTTTGTTCGTTATTTTGTTGTTGTTTTTATTTCATTAGAAGTAATAGCTTTTAATGACGTAATTTTGTGTATTTTTGTTAGGTTAATTTGTTGTTTTAAGTCCCCCAACTACCGTATGTAGTAGTTGCTGACATGGCAGTAACGAATTAAGGTGGTTTCATTCCGTACGTCTCTTTCCTTTGACATATGTATTTTCTAGTAGCTAATTGAATTTGAGTTTGATTTATTCTCTTCATATTATATATATCACTTCAAAAAAAAAAATATATATATATATATTGTACATTTTTCATACATATTTTTTTTTTTCAAATAAACCAATGGCAGTTTTTTTTTTTTTAACGGAAATCTATGATTTTATTGATTAAAGATCACTAGCACAACCAGAACAAAAAGCTCTTATCTAAGACATGTAGAAATACAGTTAAAGAGCAGAACCCTTGTAGAAATATAGTTAAAGAGCAGATCTGCTCCGAGCAGACTATATCTAAGACATGGGTAGCCAAATTTCCTAACAAAATTTATTTGAACCGGCCGTGAGAGATAATCCATCACACCTAATTATCCAAGCCGTAAGAAATAACCCCTCATACCTAATCATACCTACTCACTCATGAGGGCAAATCTAGAGAGAAAAAAACTTCTTATTCAAAACAAAAATACAAACAAACAACTAACAAACAGTAGCAGCAGTTAAGGAGGAGATGAATGGTACAATACGGTGGAAGGTGGACGAACGCAAAGCGAAGAGGTTGAAGTTGCTGATCTGGTCGGAGAACACCTAAAAAAAAAAAAAAGAGGAGTGGGAGGGTAGGAGCGGGGTGTAGAAGGTGAAAGGGAGAGGAGGAGGGAGCAAATTGCATGTGCTGCTAGCATCTCAAGACTAAACTTGTGTTCTTTTTTCATTGACAATGTTAATTGTTGATTTTCTTTTTTTCTTTTTTTTTTTTTAAAAAAAAAGCAATATTAGAAAGATAATTCTTAAGGCCTCCCACATGTGACTTGGTTTTGAAAAAAAGAAAATTATGTAACATAAATGTAAAAATATTCATTTTTCTAAAAATTGAAGTCAAATGAAATGGAGAATAGCCGATTCTTTATTCAATAGTTCCAAAATAAAGAACCCGCTCTTCTCTATTTTGTTTGTCTTTTCAGGTTTTCAAAAAAAATATTGACGTGGGTGACATAGAATGTGACACGACTCACTAGGTTCTCAATGTAAGGCATTGCAAAAGCCAAAAAAAAAAAAAAAAAAAAAAAAGCACTTTTTCAAAGATCCACCTCCCTTTTAATGCACTTAAAAAATTAAATTAAAAAAACACTCCAAAAAGGGGTTATTAAACCAACATGAATCGTTAAGACAAAAAGAGCAAAATATGTTTATAAAAGTGACATGTGTCTTTTAAATATGTGTGATTATTAAAAATTAATGTGCATCTCATATGTTATTAAAAAATTAGATATATGTCACTATTATAAACTAAGTTGAAAGAAATTCCTCCAATCCAGTTTAGAAAAAAACTTTGTCCAAATTATAATAGTTGATCGTAAATGAGCTTTTATTAGTTTTAATTTTTAAAAACTTCTTGTCACATAAGCAACTATTATGAACATTGTCAATAATATTATATAAGCAATGCAAGTATTTGGAAAATAAATTATTATTTTTTCATATAGTTTAATATTCAATTGGAATATAAGTTTTCTATTTGCAAAACTTTTTCTATCAGGTTTTTGTTCGGTTAGTAATTTTCAAATGTAATAGGTCATAGATAAAAATAATATACTCTTACAACTTTTTGACATGTGATTGGAGCTACATCAACCACTAAAAAAAATTGAATAACCTTCAATCACATGCTAGCACGTGTTAACAAGTTATAAAATAATTGTAAATCGATCATTTTTTTCATAGAGAAAATGTCTATTGTTTTTGTCTTTTATGAAATTTTGGGATAAATGCAAAATCAGTCTATGTGGTTGGCCTAAATTACAAATGGTTTATTGCATTATAGAAAATAATTTAGACATCTTCAATACCAACTAGAAGAGACTTTTTTTGTCTCTTCTAGTTGGAGAGATAAGCGGCTATGGAGTTTGTTTTTACTATGAGTACATTAATATACATATTTAGACAACATATTAGCCCAAAATCCTAAGATAATGGGCTTAGATCCATTTAAGTGTATATTAACTATTATTTTTCTTTATATTTTCTCAATGTGTGATTTAACGCTCACAATGATCTCTTCTTCACTTGTGAGTCTCTTGTTAGAAAGATAAATTGTTCGAGAGTTTTTACCAAGATTTGAACGTCACTCTAGTCCAAAAACCTAAACTAATGGGTTTGAGTCCACCTAAGTATATTAACTACTATTTTACCAAAAGTACATTAATGGGTTTTGGTTTTGTGTTTGAAATTTTGGGAGATTTTTTATTCCATTCCAGTGGGTTTCTTGTATTGGGTTGTTTGGTTGCGGAGAAAAAATGTGGGAAAAGGAAAAGGAATGTGTCAAGTTTTAATCTTGTGGTGTTTTTTCGTTTAAAATGCTCACTTTGATTGCTAAGACTATGTTGGGAAGGTGAAAGAACATGATGTTTGGATCTGTTTAAGGTTTGTTTGCCATTTAAATGAATTTGTGTTTTATTTTATTTTGAACGGTTTGAGTAAAACAACCCTGCGAGCCAATTTTTTTTTTTTTTAAAGAAAAATTAAGTTTTCAAATTTTAAAGAAAAATTAAGTTTTCAAATTTTTTAGTTATATATATATATATATATATATATATATATTAATAGTTTACTGGTGCTAATGCGACACATTAACGGAATCCGTCAAGTATTTTTGATAGTATTTGACTATAGAAACTAAATTGTTATTTTGACCTTATAAGAGAACCTTTGAATTATTTTTTAATTTTATTGAGCGATTTGTTCATTGAATTTTTTATTTTGCATTTATCTATTAAATTTTTTGTCATTATATCTAATTGAGCTTCTTTCTATCAATAATTTTTTTTTTTTTAATTATGTATAATTATTTTTCTATTGACTTAGATACATAATTTTTACAACTTGTTGGTACGAGTCAGCGTCTGATTGGACCTATATCATTCACTAAATTTTTTTTTTAATTTTAATACCCTTCACATGCTAACATGTGTGCGTCAACAAGTAATAAAATAATTAGAAAAAAAAAAAGTAATAAAATAATTATAAATTTAGCATTATTTTCATAGAGAAATGTCTATTATTTTTATCTTTTATGAAATTTTAGATCATTATCTCTAACTTGAACTTCTTTCCATCAATAAATTTTTTAATTTTAGGAAAAAATGCAAAATCAATCCTTGTGGTTTACTTGATTTGCAATTAACTTCTTATAGTATTAAAATGAACTCAAAGGTCCTTAAGGTATGCCAAAAAAATAATTTAGTTCCTATGGTCAAATTCTGTTCACTGACTTAACAGATTATGATAACATGAAACGTTAAAATTAATAAAATTGTGATACTTGTCATATTTAAGTCAGTGTCACACTAGCTAAATCTATTAAATTAGTGGATAAAATTTAACTGTAGGAACTAAATTATTTTTTTGGTATATTTCAAAAACCTTTAAATTTATTTTGATACCACAAGGAGTTAATTGTAAATTAGATAAACCTTAGAAAAGAAAAATCAAAAATCAAAACCTCACGAGGTATTAGGTATTTAATTTTTTTTTATTTTAATAAATTAATTAATATTTTATTATTTAATTTAAATGGGATAACATTATATGAGCTGTTGATAAAAATAGACGGAGAAGATTTAAAATTGGAAAATCTCCAATTCTCCCATAAAAAGAGAGAGGGGGTCCTTATCCCGCTTTCTCTAGAGAGAGCTCGACGCTTGTGATTCTGTGGGGCAGTGTGCTTGTTCCCACATGCATTACCGGCCACATCTTTCACGTCAGTCTGCTTTCTTCCTTACACAGCTTGCTCTCCACGAAAGCGTATATACTTATTTTACTCTAAATATATTTTAACTTATCCATATCAACACTCAAAAATCATTTTTTGTTGATTAATATTATCTGCCCACAACAAATACTAGAAAATGAAATATTATATTATCTTCGATTATTTTTTAAAAATATTTTTTTAATTTTACATCTAAACAAACTTAAATCCCTTTAAGGATGACACGTCTTATTTAGTTGAAAGGACTCTAATTTTTTTTATATTATTGGAGAACACTCGAAAATTGAGAAAATAAATAGTGAAAAATCAAAATAGAAAAATAAGATTAAAAAAAATCACAAATATAATATAAGAGTAAGAAGAAAAAATTAAATCTCTCTAATATGAACACAAATACATTAATAAAAGCAATCGATCTATGACCAACTACACAACTTGAGATCGCTCTCAACCGGCGCCAAATTCAAATCCAAGCACAGCACCCGTTTACTACTCGATTTCTTCATGACCGGCACGGCGGCGTGATGACGAATAATCGGCAAGCCTCCACTCATGACAGCCCTGTGCCGCCTCATGTGGCCCCCTAGCGCTTGTCCGACGGCGAACTCAAGCCCGCACACGGAGCACTCGTGCGTCTTCGGCTTGGCCGGCGAGGCCGGCGTGTGGTGGAATAAGTCGCCGGCCATGAGCCTCGGCTTCTTGTGGCTCGCCCGGTGGCCTCCCAGGGCTTGGAACGATGGGAACTGCCGGTCGCATGTCTTGCAGACAAAAGCACGAGCACGTGATGAGTTTTTGGTGATGTCAATCTGGCCGACTTTAGATAAGAGCATCAAACAGTCGGCCATGTGTATGGTCTCTAACTCTAGATCCTCTCTGCCTCTCTTCATGTTCATCAGTGTGAAACTTACAAAGTACGACGAAGTTTATGTGTTGAATGTGGAAGGGAAGAGGTTTCTCGTGTATTTATAGACCACGACACATGGTTTTAGTGGCTGTCAATGACTTAACTGCTGACGATTACTGAAATGTCATATTTGCCCTTTCATTTCTTGGAGATTAAGTTACGTATGGATGATAATATATATTAACACGTGGGGCTCAGACCTTGTTTAAGTATGAGTATAAAATTATGTAAGTCAATTTTAACTTAATCCTTATGTTGTGTGTCAAATTTGAGTTGTATAAGGACATAAGTATACATGACATATTAGTCTATAGAGGCTTTGCCTTCTCTTCTCCTCCAAGTAACACTAAAGAAGAAATCACAAAGAAGTGAAATAAAAAATTATTGTTCTTCTGTCCTCCCCCTTCTCTAGTAGTCGTGTTTGGTGTCTTTTCTAGCTATGGTCTCTTCGGGTCTCTGTTTTTGGCTAATGTATTTTAGATTTAAATCTAGTTTTTTCAAACTTAGATATGATCGTCTGCATCAGCCAAAACTATCTAAATGTAGGGGTTTATCTGGCCGATTTTTTTGTTTTTTTTTTTTGTTTTGTATATGGGCTACTTAGATCTTAGATTAGTCTGCTTGGAGCAAATCAGTTTCATAAATATAATTGTACATGAGTTAGCTCGAAGCATATCTGTTTGATAACTGTAATTGTACATGGGTAATTAGCTGAAGCTTGAAGTTATAGATAAACACTTAATTGTTTTCTGATTGTATTTATGATTTTGTAATTTTATAACTTTTGGCTAAGATTTTGTTTTGTGTTATAAGTGTTTTTATACTCTTGATATTTTATTAATAAAATTTACATATTTCCGTTAAAAAAAGAAGAAGTATATTTACCTATTTAATTAAACTGGTCAAATATCTTAACTATAATTATTTTTAATCTAATGTTCAATCTCTCCGGATCATATAAAAAATTATTATTAGTGATGAGAGCTATGGCAGTGGTGTAAATATGTAGTGTTAGTTGGGGGTATAGTGGGAATCGCTGCCTCTGTTGCTTTTGCGATACCGCGTGGATTTGGTGAAGCGAAACTTGGGGAAGGGGTTGTGTTGTGTCATGTGTGAGTGAGAGGTAAGGCAGTGGAGAGTCTTGTTACGTTTAAACCTTTTGACAATTCTAGAAAGGAGAAAGTTCTTATTGTGATGATGTCGGGCCCATGCGCACAACATGGCGCGTATCAAACGTGCGCCTGTGGAACACGCGACAAGAAAATCGCATATCATTTCTCCCACTCTACCCACCTTATTTCAACGCCAACAATCACTTGTCACAAGAAACTATCTTATTTTTTTAATTTTAGTATAAGGTAATTATTTTATGTGTTCCTTTATATATATATATATATATATATATTCAACATGGAAACCGTTAATTTACAAATAATAACTTGAGTTAAGTAAAGCAAATATTAAAAGATTATAAAAATTACTGTTAAAAATATTAAAGAAAATATGTGAGATATGATATTTGGAGACTAAGTTTAAAAAAAATAAAAAAAAAAAAAAATCCTTTATCAAAAAAGAAAAAGAGTAAATTTTTTACGGCACCAAATCAAAAGTAGAATAATTTGGCTGTGTTTGGAAAATGATTCAAAAAAAAAAAAAAAAAAAAAAGATTATTATTCCTCTCAAAATCAACTCCAATAATTTGGCTGTAGTTTGAATCTCCTTTCCTTTCTTGTGTGGATAGTCAAAAAAAAAAAAAATCAACCCCAACATTTTTACATTTTAAATCACATCAATTATTTTTTATTACTATTCAAATAAAAAAATTACTATAAAGCAATTTTTTTTTTTTCTTCATACAAAATATTCTTACTTTTTTTTTCACATCAATCAAATTTATTACAGTTCTAATCCACTTCATTTTTCAAGTCTTTTGGCAAACAAACTCTTTACTTTCATTTATCCAATTAATATAAAGTAAATATAATAAATAAATAAGAATAGTAATATTATTTAATTAATTGTTTTTAAAAGGGCAATTTAATACTCACACCCTGAGATAAGACATGTTGAGGTGGGTGCGGAGGTGGTGGGGAAGGTTCACCCACCGCGCCTCCAAATGGTGTGGACATGGGTTTTAGTGTTTACTGAGAAGCGCGTGGCGTGGATTTTAAATGATTGTTGACTAAGAAACAACTGGGAACTGACTAAGCAAAAACTGATAAGAATGGTGTGTTATGTCTTACTAGGATGTTTACGGCTTACGCGGTCTCTCATCCTCATCATATTTTCACACCAAGTACAATTCTTTTATGACTCCATCACACACGTGTAAACGCGTTGTTGTTGACGTATAAGGGTAAATTATTCTAAGAATTGACGGAATCGGAATCGGGTGTGATAAGGGTAAATTATATATATATATAATAATTATAAGGGTAAATTATTATGCTTTAAATAACATTTTTATTTCATTTTTGTTCGGGAAGGATTGACGGAATCGGAATCGGAATCGGGTGTGATAAGAGTAAGACAAAAAGTTTTTAATATTACTCTAAGAATAATACTATATATTGATGTGACAATTCGTGTTCGCACATTGAATTCATGTTGTGTTAATGTATGAATATATACGATTATATAGGTTAATCATAACTAGATCCATTTAATTAAATAAGACAACTCATTCTCAACCATAACCAGACCTATTTTTTATATTGGGTTCGTGTCAAATTTGCGAGTCATGTCAAAAATTATCGATCATTATGTCACATGTCAAGTTCGAATCATGTTAAGACAGGAATATAAGGTTATATAGGTAAAATCTAACTGTACTCACATAATCAAACGGGTTAGACTCATCAACTCTAATCCTTTCATTTTGTGTTGAATGTTAAAGTAATAGTTAAATGATTAAATTTACATCTTCCTATAAACTTAAGTTTTTAAGTAAACTGTTAGTTTAACATGGTATCAAAACTAAATGTCTTAGTATTCTGAATGATTAAGTAATTAAATTTATCTCTTCCTACCAGCTTATCATTTTAGGATAATTACACCCTTATCCCACAAGACTGATGTAGCATTTTTTTCTTTCGCACCTACGTACCCTTTCACATGATCATGATATCAGGTATGATAATTCGTTGGTTCTAGATGCATGGCTTTATCACGTACCAACGGTCTTTCTGTACTGCCTAAAATCCTAACCAAACCTTCATTCTTCAACATGTTGGATTAGATGTAGATCGTTTAAAGAAGATTCAAAATTAATGACTTAGACTTATTAAAGAAAAAAAAAAACATATGACTATCACACTGAGCTGGATCTTGTTAGTGCCGTGTGCATCTCTCTCTTGTCCTCCTGGCGTACGGTTTATCCGATTAGAATTTGACATTTGGGGCTGTTTCTGGAATTTTATCTAAACTTGTAGAAGAGGGGCCACTGTGCTTGTCAATCTAGAAGGATCACACGTCTTGTCGCAGATGGATGGAAACTTCCTCAATTTTTAAGTTCTTTCTGTATTTGGACAATATCCCGGCTCTATTTTTTTTTTTTCCTGGGAAAGTTCCTCTAGATTTTTGAGTTATTTGCTGCGCTAGTTTTTTCTAATTAATATATAAAACAACTTCTTAATTTGTTTTAGGGTAAAGTACACATACCTCCCTCAAACTACCACCCAATTGACAATGTCCCCCCAAACTTTCAATTGCGACAATGTACCCCCAAACTACCAAAATATTGTCAATATCCCCCCCCCCCCAAAGCTAGCAAAAAGATCAAAATGCCCCTATATATTTATCAATATGACAAAAATACCCCTAAAATTAAAAAAAAAAAACGAAAATTTTAATTTTTAAAAAAATTATTTTAATTTTTAAACCAAAATTTTTATTTTAAAAAAAAATCAATTTTTATTTTTTTTTATATTTTTTAAAAATATGTTTTAAAAAAACGAATTTTTTTTTTTTTAAACGAAAATATTTTAATTTTTTTTAAAACGGAAATTTTTATTTAAAAATTATAAAAGAAAACATTTTTTTTAAAAACAAAAAAACAAACGAAAAATTTTCAATTTTTATTAAAAAAAAAAAAAAATCGAAATTTTTTAATTTTTTTTTCTAATAAAAAGATTTTTTTATTTTATTTTAGGTTTTTCCATAAATTTTAGTTTTTTTTTTTTAAAAAAATCTACTAAGGGTAGTTTCGTCAATGAGGGGGACATTGACAATGTTTTGGTAGTTTTGAGGGTACATTATCGCAATTTAAAGTTTGGGGAGACATTGTCAATTGGGTGGTAATTTGAGAGGGGTATGTGGACTTTTCCCTTTGTTTTAATACTCCATTAAATACAAAAGTCCAAAACTTTAATTTGAATAAACGATATTTAAAACACTATTGCCTCCCCTCCACTACTGTTTGTTTTTTTTTTTTAATTTTTTTTTTTTACATGTCCGCACAAGGAGGGGAGGGAGATTCGAACTAGTGACCTCCGCTTTATTAAGCGTGGTCCCAGCCAATTGAGCTACATCTTTGGGACATCACTACTGTTTGTTTGATGGCTTCGCTTGAAATCTGTTTTGTCCATTTGCTGTCATTTGTTATACATTTATTCTCGGTTTAATTTGTTAATGATGTTTAAGGAATTTTTTTTTAAAGGTATTTTGACAGACCAAAAGAAAAAAACTTTAACAAATATGTTAGGTTTTTAGTTTTTGTTTTTCAAAATAAAACATTTTAAAGTTATCTGCAGAAACGAGTGATGCATGACTGTCATAAACTAATACTACTTTTTCCTTCCTAGCGTGAGCTCTATGCCAGGGCATGAATTTTGAATTTTGAATTTTGGATAAATTTCATAGAGTTCTAGAAGATGACTTTTGAAAATTATATGCTACATTCAATGTCTCACAACTTCATATGAATTGTGTGGGGCTACATTTGCTTAGATTCCATGTGAAATGGGTTATGATTAGAAAAAAAATTTAAAAAAAAATCTTGAAAACATTTTTGAATTTTGTTTTTTGACATGTCCAAACAAGAAAGGGAAAGAGAGAAAGATGATTTGAACTACTGACATCTATTTCATGTAGGGGTGTCAAAAATTACCGGAAGACCGGGGAGCCGGTTCAGATTCCGGTTTGAAAAATCCAAAAACCGGGTACCCCGGTTCTGGTACCCAGTTTTTACCGGGAACTGGGTTTCCATCTTATTTAATAATATTTATATATTAATATTTTTTACACTTAGGTTTAGCACTTCTCCTTCATCTTCATTTCTCACACTGCAAGCCTACTTCTCCATTTTCTCTTCTCTTCTTCATTTCATTTCTCCCCTTCAGTGAACACCCATTCGGCCATTCTATTTCCTGTTTCCCCAACTTCATTTCACAACAATACAATACTCATTCGGTAAATCTTCATTTGAAACTTTTATGAGATGTAGTGTCCAACAGATTGAGGTACTCCTTGACAACAAACTAAATTAAGAATGATATAAGCTTTGCAAAATGGCTTACGCAGTTACGCTTTAAGTGGTATAAGTCATTTTCCTTGCTATAGTTGCAAATTTGTTATTCGACCCAAAAATTATTTTCCTCTGATTAGTATTTCTCGTCCGTATCCAACACCATAAAATGAAAAAATATTTTACGTAAAACATTTTATATCAAAACAAACAAACATAACATAGTATTTCTCGTCCGTATCCAACACCATGATATAAAGCACGCCGGCGTGCTTCAACAGTGAAGCACGCCAGGCTAAAATTTTTTTTTTTTTTTTTTTTCAAAAAAATTAAAATAATAAAATAATAATAAAAAAAAAAAATCACGGCCGGTGTGCTTCAACAGTGAAGCACGCCGGTCGTGCTCTATATGTTTACCCGCTAAACTTTGGCAATGTAGAGAGAAAATGACATAAGAACTCTCTAGTGTATACAAGGGAGGTCAACATTAAGGTGCCCGTACAAATCGGGTGGTGGAAGAAGGATTATTTTAATTAAAAAAATAAATTTTCTCATGATTCGTGTGCTTCTTTTGCAAGACATGGCGGCTTCAAAGTCAAACAACTGATTTTTGGTGGTTTATTTACACTCTCTTCACATTTTTCTACCACTCATTGCTTACGTACGTGCCTTAGCTCAACTAGCTTTCTATTTCACATTTAGTATAATATCTTTTCTTACCCAAAGTGTATTCAATTCCAAGTCAATAAGTACCAATTTTATTTTTTTTTAAGAAAAAATTTATAAAATTGTCATTTATCTCTTAAGCATGTGAGAAGCGGATCTTGATTTACTGTAGATTTTGGACAACAAATATGAGAGCGTGCCTATAAGACTCATCAACCCTAACAATGAGATACGTTGCCCGAAATCTGGTATATATTATAAAAATTCTCTTACATTTGTTATTTAAATTGTTAGTAATTCAAACAGTAAAATTTATGAGATCTCTATGAGTGAGAACTGGGAAGTAAATATTTTTTAATAGCACTAAAAAAATTAATATATTTCTCACATGGTAAGAAACTTGAGTTGAAACAACTTCTCTGTTTTTTTTTCTTTTCTAAAATATATTATATTTTCTATATGTTCGCATTGCAACCGTCAGCTGTGATGGCAGACGATTGAGTTTCTTGGCACTTAATTGGTTCAGTTTGTTGAAAGCAGACATGGAAGATTAGTTGTTTTCCATCTTTCTTTGTATTTTCTTGATTAAATAATTTAGAGATGTCTGTAGGAATATGTGAATGCCGAGAATTCAGACATCTTGGTCTCATGCCAAGCCCCATGTCTCACAGTCACAGGAATGAAGTAATCAATGGTTTAAAAACAACCTTTGAGAATGAGGAAATTTAGATTGTTGTTTCCCATCGGGTTGGTGGGAGAGATAATGTCTCTTCTAGGGCCTAAGTTTTTCAACCCTCTGTTTGACTCACTTTTTTATATTTAAAAACAAAATAAAATCGGTGGGTGCAGATTCTTTCTTTTTTCTATTCAAACTAGTTAAGTGTTTAGGAGGTAGGAGTGACCAAATTGGAATAATAATTATGGAAAGAAAAAGTACCAATAAACTAGGGGCCGGGTAATCACCACTAAAAAAACGTGGTGATTAGATGCTTTTAAGGTGATTAGCTTAGCTTTTATGTAGTTTAGTTTTCATGTGAAGTTTGGATGCAAAGCTTTGTGGAGATTACCAGAGAACTAGTTATAGTGATTTCGTCCGTATTGTGGTTTGATCCCGTCAAGTTTTTTTTTTTTTTTTAGGGGAATCTTTCATATATATTCATTCATTGAAAAAAAAATCAAGAGCATACAACCCTTACATCAGAAAGCATAAACCTATGATAAATCATAACCAAAGCTATGAGGTTACAACGTCGTAGAAACAAACATAAAAAACCTTACAATCAAGTTCTATCTATAACTTTAACATCCGCTAACCCCATGTCCAAACTTCAGTTATAGAGCATATCTGCTCCATACAGACTCAATCTAATACATAGATACCTCATATTCCCAACTTTTATTTTCCTGGCTATAAGAACAAAACCCTCACACCTAGCATTCTTAAGCTATACTTCTTATTTTGTGTCAATGCAAGTTTTAAAAATGCTTTGACAAGTTTTTGTACCTATTTTTTTACAAAGACTAAGAATGTTTTTAAAGAACTTTAAACCCGCCTTTTTTTGCTTTGAGTTTAGATGATAGCATAATGTGTTACTTTGCATGTGTCTGCTAGGAGCCTAGAATGAGATATAACACACCTTAGAACTTAGAAGCATAAGATCATGTTTGTAGCTTCCGGTCGAGAATTTCTACTCATTGGCCGAACGTACACCCACGAGGCCAAGCGTTTGCCCAGAGAGAAGGACGTACACCCAGTGACCCAAATACGTGAATTTAGGGTTTTGACGACCCCTTTCGCTAGGTAAGAACTTATTGTATCACTTAGAGATTCTCTTGTACTACTTATAACGATGTGTCGTATTTTATTATAGTAGGAATTTGTGATGTCGAAAGACTTGAGTGAACGCACGAGGTAAGTAAATACATACGACCGCTCTCCTTAAAAGCATGTGATATGTCAGCTGACTGAGCACGCATATGATATGAGCATGCCTACGTTTTCGTATAACTTGGTAACTGTTTTAACAACTGGTTGATAAGATGCATCGTATGACATGGTACATCGTTATGTGTGGTATAATGGCCATGAGCTTACTATATAAACTTGATTCTATAGTCAAATATGTATGGATGTGATATAAGGGCCTTGGATCTAATGGTTATTTTGTGATTGGCGCAGCCTTAATGGGCGAGTCATTACAGGACGTATATCATTAGTAGTGTGTGTCACCTAAGGTCGGACTTGATCGAGTTGCTAATGTTATGGACGATAGCGTACAATGGTCAGGGCGCTGCCATTGTATTACAGGTCCCTTGGGATAACGTCAACCCTGCTGAAGAGGGATAATATTTTGAGTAGACATATGTGATAATTATAACTTATAAAGCATTAGTTTTCTGAATTAAAATACTTAGGTGATTGTTGCTGAAAGTACACATGTTTCTCTCAACAAAACGGTATTTGTTTATGGTGTATTAACAAAGATAACACATCTTTCAAATCTTTAACAAAACTGTACGTTTATTTCTACTCAATAAAAACTGGCTCATGTCATACTCAATTGTGAGGTTTACTTACTAAATCGTTAGACTTACGCTGTTATTACACCTTGTAGGAAACCCATTTCTAGAAATAAAAGAGTGGCAAGGTTGCAACTACAGACTTTGCTTAAGATTAAGATCTTCACACTGTTACCAGGTTTGATCAGCAATTTATACTAGTTGCTCTGTGTCTATGCATTGAGGATATTTCATGTTTTATCTATGGTTATTAGACTTCTCAAATTTATTTCACATTTCTTATGCATTAACTCTGACTTTGCTTAGAGGGGTGGTTCCCGTTTAGCTACCAATTAGCTAAACTAGGGTAATTGCCAGTAACTCTACTAGATTGGTCAAGGCCGGATTTGAGAGCGTTACAACAAAGCACACTGGCCAGCGCGTGGTGGACGAGATGGAGCTATTTTGGGCCGATGGGCAGCTAAGGAGCGAGGGAGCATGGTGGGCCGGCGCATGGCTGAGCGAAATCAGTTTAGGAGACTAGATCTAGATTTGAAAAACTAGATTTAAAGCCCAACTGATTTCGAGGAGGCGAAGAGCGGACGGAAGCAGCGCAACATAAGCAAAAGGATGACCGGAGCAACTAGACTAGTAAGAAAAAAAAAAAAAAAAAAAAGACTGAAAAAAGAAAGGAAAAAACACGAAGGGGACAGGAAGGAAAGAAGATGAGAGTAGGAGGCAGAGGGGGAGGGGAAAGAAGAACTCCCTCCTCCCCACAGGTCTGGTTTTTTTTGATCTCGTCAGTTTAATGTGGGATATTTTCTGTTTGGTTGCTAGGAAAGGCAAGGAAAAAGATGGGAATTTTTTTTTGTTTAATCTTGATTGACGTTTTTTTTGTACGAACGGCGTTAAAATTATCGTCATTTGTACAAGAAACAAAGTAAAAGATTTACATCCTTCAACGAAATGACATAAAATGGTTTACGTTGTTTCAGGAATCAGTATAGACGACGAAAATTTTCATTGTATCTTGTACGAAGGACATTAAATTTTTTTCCCGACACTAGGATTTTGCGACCAATGAAAACCGACTGCGAAATAAACGACGTCATCTGATTGACATCATTAAAATCTCAATCATTTAATTTACAAAATAATCATTAAAATTTGAAGAAATTTAAATGATAAAATGCCCTAAATTTTTTAGAAAATCTTGATCGAAGTCATTTATCAATTGCAAGAAATTATTACCAGTTTTTAAATCCTTTCACTTTTCCAATATCCACCTCTTATTATTTCCTTCATTTTTTTCATCTTCCCTATTATATCATTCCTTCCTCTTTTTCACTTTCTTACCAATCAAACCATTACTTCAAATGATATGTACGTTTTAGAGTAAAAGAAGTTAACACATGCATTATTGAATGCATGAGTTAACTTTTTTTGCGGTTTTGGTATGGTTTTAGCTTATGTTAATTTCTTGTTCTATATATGTTGTGTGTATTTTGGGACTTTTTTTTTTTTTTTTTTTGGTTGGGCATGCATAAATGCGGTGACATGAATTAATTTCCTTTTCTTTTTGGGGATTAGTTTGTAATAATTTATGGTTTTTGTAGAATGAAATTAAATGTGTTGAAGCCTGATGAAGTCTCCTGGCCAGTTTTGAATGAAATTTGGTGATTGAAGAGCCAAGAAAGATGTTTACCATGTGGTATTGTACAAAGATTCTGGAAA
This sequence comes from Corylus avellana, assembly GCF_901000735.1. Lineage (NCBI taxonomy): Eukaryota > Viridiplantae > Streptophyta > Magnoliopsida > Fagales > Betulaceae > Corylus > Corylus avellana. The sequence goes on along the minus strand of NC_081550.1, from coordinate 17,628,904 downwards.
TATTCATGTTAGGAGCCAAATTGCTCATGTGGAGGCCCATGAGATATAGAAATTCACCAGAAAAAGAAAGCCAATATATACACCAGCAAAAGAAATTCTTACAAGCAAAATTTCAAAACAGGAACTCTATCAGGTTCCATAATCCAGCGCCAACAGAAACCATCAAACCATTAACCCAGAATAGTTGAAGGTATACCTCCAAGCATATTTTCTGCAACAAAGTTTCTTCTCAGTTCAATCAATTTCCAAATTTCACATCATTTTTATACCTCTTAAGTATTGTAAACTGCTGATCCCCAATCCAATTTACACACCACTGCTTTCAAACTTCCACCCTGCCATTCTCCAATACCTTTCCTTATAATATCCTCTCAGTCAGTAGGAATAGAAGGTATTTTTGCATTGCTACCCTCCTACTAGAACCACAACCGATAAAAATTTAGTCACAACATTCAATAACCCTTCTACAAACCAGACATTTGACACCCCATTTCAACAATTTATCACCAGTTGAAAGACCCTTTTTTACAGCCAACCAGAGTATAAATGCATGCTTTGGTATTTCCATTGAAATCCAAACCAGCTTCCACTAGTCAACCCTAGGCTGCTTCATCCTTATTCCTTCCCAAGTTTCCCTACTAGTGTACTTGTTTGATTTTGAAGCTAATCATATAGGAACATCACTACTCCCCCTCTTGTATCATAAATAGCTTACTTTGAATATTAACCAAACTTTTGAACCTAGCAGACAACCAATCCCATTCTTTCCCTTTAATAACACTTGATAACTTTGCATTAAGTTTACTCCTACCATCACATATAACTCTATAGCCGTACTGATGCCAAGAGTCCAACCACAAGTAAATTCTGCTACCATCACCCCACCAGAAATTTCAAGAATTTCTTAGCAGTATCTTCAAGTTTAAGAATTTTACACCAACTCCAAGTAGCAGTTCCTTTAATTAGATTCTGTTTAGCCCAAGCAACCCACAATGAGCATGATTTGGCAAATAAGCTCCAAATATGCTTTAGGACATCAACCCTATTCCAATCCTCTAGCCTTCCTTAGCTTTTGCAGAATAGGTCTCATTGCCATTCTATAAAAAAACGGTTAATTTTTTTTTTTTTTTTTTTTTTGTGTGTGAAAATTGAGACCAATATATTTGAAAGCTATACAGAATTGAAGATAAAAGTTGAAACCTACCAGCAAAGGAGAGACCTGAGGTTCTCTGAACCTCACAATCCATGGCTGATTGTCCTTTTTGACCTTCAAACAACTCGACATCTGCTCCTTACATATTAAAAACACCCCCAACACAGAAAAAAAAGATATCTATAGTATTCCGTATGAACACGAATAAAAAATTCTCTGAGAAAAACTCCAAACTAAAGTACAAGTATCCTCACCAACTACACAACTTGAGATCATTCTCCACCGGCGCCAAATTCAAATCCAAGCACAACACCCTTTTACTACTCGATTTCTTCATGACCGGCACGGGGCGATGATGATTAATCAGCAAGCCTTCTCTCATGACAGCCTTGTGCCGCCTCATGTGGCCCCCTAGCGCTTGTCCGATGGCGAACTCAAGCCCGCACACGGGGCACTCATGCGTCTTCGGCTTGGCTGGCAAGGCCGGCATGTGGTGGAATAGGTCGCCTGCCATGAGCCTCGGCTTCTTGTGGCTCGCCCGGTGGCCTCCCAGGGCTTGGAACGACGGGAACTGCCGGTCGCATGTCTTGCAGACAAAAGCACGAGGACGTGGTGAGTTTTTGGTTATGTCAATCTGGCCGACTTTGGATAAAAGCATCAAACAGTTGGCCATGTCTATGCTCTCAGCTCCCTCCTCTCTACCTCTCTTCATTGTGAAACTAAGAAGAAGAAGAAGTTGAAATTTGAATGTGGAATATTTGAACCGGTTTGTGGGAGTATATATAGGCGACAGCGTGTCATATATGAAAGGTCAGATTTGCCCTTTTGATATGTTGGTGATTAAGGTAGGGAAGAGCTGTGGTATTGATTGGTGTTAAGTAGGTGTAGCCAGTAGCCGCCTCTGTTGGTTTAGCGTGAGCGCGTGAATTTGCTGAGGCGAAACTTTCTGTGTGAGTGTGTAAGGACGTTAAAACGTTTTAGACTTTCTAGAAAGTTTGTATGATGATGTCAGCGCCCATGCTCATCACCAGGCGCGTACAAGACGTGCGCCTGTGGATCACGCGACAAGTAAACTAACATATAATTTCTCCCACCTTTGCACCTAATTAACTTCAACGCCAACAATCACTTGTCACAAGAAAGTTTCATATTTCTTAATTTTAATATAAGGTAGTTATTTTATGTAATATATTATATTATATTATTGTCTTGTTTTGATGATGTGTAACACTTAATTGATTTAAAAGTTTTTTTTTTTGTAAGAATTGATTTAAAAGTTAATTAACTCTAGAGCAAGACTAACAGAAGAATTGCAGTAATTTTCTCAATGTAAATTACCTTCACGTGTGGAGGCGATTATAAAGAAATTTACTATAAAAGATAGAATAAAAAAATTATGTGGACCCCAAAACTTTAATATGCCCAAATCGTACATAATAGAAATTATTCTCAAAATAAAATACAAAAGACACAAATACAAATTTTTCTCTTCTTTAGACAATATGGCTGATGGTTTCTCTATTTTTCTCTCTTCCTTTAGCACTTTTTATTTTTATTCTCTTGTATTGGTCTAAAAATTAATTAACACTGCAACACTAGGATAAAATAATAATAAGAATAAGAAAAAAAAATAAGGAAGGGAATTTATAAGGAAAAGTACACTTTACTTCTCCAAAGTTTGGGACGATTTTCAATTCGACCTTCAGTATTTCAATTTTTGCAATGTATCCCTAAACTTTCAATTTTTTGCAATTCAACCAATTTTATCCAAAAATTTCCATCTTGCCCATAATTTTTTTTTTATTTAAAAAAAAAAAAATTGAGATGCAAAAATGGCCAAATGGCCAAAGGAGACACTCCGAATTTTTTTTTTTTTGATTTTTTTATAAAAAAAAATACAAATAAATAAAAAATTAAGGACAATATGAGAATTTTGAGATAAAATTAGTCGAATTGTAAAAATTTGAAAATTTAGGGGTGCATTACAAAAATTAAAACATTTAAAATCGTCTCCAACTGTAGGGAGTAAAGTGTAATTTTCCTAGATTTATAACATTTCTCTCTCTCTTTGGGAACCCTTTGCATGATGAGTTATGATTGGTTGGTTGTAGATGGGTTTAAGGAAGATTCAACAATGACTATAACAGTGAGCTGGGTCTTCTTCTTAGTGGCGTAAGGATGTATGTGTCCTCCCTGCGTATGGTTTATCCAATTAGATTTTGACTTTTTGGGGCTGTTTCTGTAATTATCTATAAACTTGTAGAATGGGGCACTCTGCTTAATTGTCTATTTTATTTGATCTTCTCGATCTATAACACTCTTTTAACGCGTATGGACGGAAACTTCCTCAAGTTCTTTCAGCTACAGAATGTATTTTGCCAATATCTCAGCACTATTAATTTTTTTTTTTTTTTTTTTTTTTAAGAGTTCCTTGTAATTTTGGAGTTACTTGCATTGTTAGTTTTTCTAATTAAATTGTTTAATACTCCATTAAATATAAAAGTCTAAAGACTTAGAATAATTAAACGACATTTAAAACACACTTGTATGCCCTCGGGCCTCAACTATTGTTTGTTTTATTGCTTCGCTTGAAATCTATTTTGTCCATTTGCTGCTTCTATCAATTATTAATTAGAGGCTACATTTGTTTAGATTCGATGTAACATGGGTTATGATCAGAAAAATATTTTGTAGGTGAAAATGTTTTTGAAATAAATATTTATTAAATATATTGAAGAAGGGAGAAAGGAAAGAGAGAAGTAAGCGGAAGCATAAAGAGAGTTTAGAATTATATCTTTATTAAGGAGTTGGCTTGTAGGTGAAAATGTTTTTGAAATAAATATTTATTAAATATATTGAAGAAGGGAGAAAGGAAAGAGAGAAGTAAGCGGAAGCATAAAGAGAGTTTAGAATTATATCTTTATTAAGGAGTTGGCTTGGTGGTCTAAAGGAGTAGAGCCTAAGACTCTGAGTTTGCTCTTCACTGGTCTCAGGTTCGAAACCCACCAGGTGCTACCTGCCTCTTGAGGCCATACCTCTCTAGCGAAGCTAAAGACTTACCCGATCCGTATAGAAAAACTTTCGTAAGTGCGGTGCACGGATAGGGGCATTAGTCGGTGGAGCCTGTCTGGACCTCTATACTTGGTAAGCCCTCAAAAAGTGAAGAACAGAAATTTCTTCTAAATCAATTTGGAAGAAATATCCTCAAATCCATGTAAAATATTATCAAATGTCTATAAACATTTAAAATATTGAGAGTTGATTTTTTTTGTTGATGAATAGTAACAGACTGTTGCCAATCGATGCCCTTTGTACATCTCAACCTTATTAGAAGAACATTTAGGTCAACGACTCGACGTCTCATGTATTTGTTTTCAACATAAAACATTTCTCAGAAAATGTTTTCTTCTTTCTTTCTTTTTTTTGTAGGAAAAATACTAGTAAATAAAAAAATAATTTATGAGGTAACATCAAATTTGTCATTCTAGGTGGAAAATGGCATACACCTCTCAAGTGTATACAGAGTAATTAAAGGTCAAAGTTAAGGTACCCAACCCATTCCAACCCGTACCAATCAGGCGGTCGAAGAAGGATTATTTTATTAATTAATCATTATTATCTTATTAATTCACACTCTCTCCAATATCCACTATGACTATCTTTCTCCAAGCTGTGGGCCAACTCCATATCTCACTCACATGCATCCATCTTGTCTAACCCAACCGCACACGCTGACGCTTTCGCCAGCCAGCAAAATTGTATTCAATTCCAAATCCTAGATTTGAAAACACTCAACCCAAGTACCAAGTTTTTTTAATTTTTTTTTAATTTTTTAATTTTTTAATAATTTTATATTTGTTATAATTTTTTTTCTTTTTGGATCGAAAGAATTTACTCAAATCTAATTTAATGAAAATACGTTTTTTTTTTTTTTTAAAAAAAAATAGCATTAAAAGAGTTATTGAGTTTCTCATATGGTAATTGGTAAGAGAAGTGATAGGGAGCCAAATAAATGAATCAAAAAAAATTTTCAAATCGACGTGGCAGACCATGAGTGGTAGACAACAAAGAGAGAATTGCATTTTTTTAATTAAAAAACCCTTGCCTCGTCAGTTTGAAAATTTTTCTGAGTTCATTTGTTTGATTCTCTAACACTTCTCAATTGGTAAATGGTAAGGAAGACAATTTTATAGACAGAATTAAAAGAACTTTTGGCCCGTTTGAAAGAAAACTGTCTTCTTCTTTTTTTATTAATATATTATATTTTTCATATGTCACATATGATTCGTACACACTGCAGCCGTCAGGTGTGATACCATAGGATTGAGTTTCTTGGCACTTGGTTCAGTTAATTCGTTGAACGCAGACATGGAATATCGGTTGTTATTCGTCTTTCCATGTATTTCCTTGATTAAATAATTTAGAGATTTCTGTAGAAATATGTGAATGTTGAGAATTCAGACATGTCGGTCTCACAGGAATGAAGTAATCAATGGTTTAAAAACAACCTTCGAGAATGAGGAAATTTAGATTGTTGTTTCCCATCACCCATCGGGTTGGTGGGAGAGAAAATGAGTAGGAAAGAAAGAGAAATGAAGAAGATTGTCCTCTAGGGCCCAAAATTTTCAACCCTCCTGTTGTGTTTTGGTCGGTTCTAGTGGGTAGGAGTGATACCAAATTAGAATAATTATGTAAAAGAAAAATACCAACTATTAAGAAAATGAATAGAAAATAAGATTTAAATTAGAGGTGGGTATCGGTTCGGTTCAATAGATATGACTCGTTGGCTGTGTTTGACAACCGGTTTTGGGGCAACGGCGTTGGTTGTGCACTGTTCAATCACTTTGAAATTATCTGCCAAAAGCTGCATGAGTTAAGATAGTGAACATGAGATTTGCTTCAAATAATGCGCCCATTTTCAGCCTGATTTTGCTGTTCCAAAAATGCCCCTGCAGCAAACATAGTGATACTTCTTCTTGCCTTTTGGAACAGCAAACATAGTGATACTTCTATTTGCTGCAGGGGCAGTTTTGGAACAGCAAAATCAGGCTGGAAATGGGCGCATTATTTGAAGCAAGTCTCATATTCACTGTCTTAACTCTTGCAGCTTTTGGCAGATAATTTCAAAGTGATTGAACAGTGCCAGCCAATGTTGTTGCCCCAAAACCGGTTGTCAGACACAGCCATTGTGATAAGCCTTTGTGTGTTGCATTTTGTGTGTTGCATTTGATTTCGAGTCAATTTTGCTCGGGTCCGTTTGAGTTTGAGTTTGAGTTTGCTTTCAGCTTCAAAACATAATTTCTAAAGACGCAATTAAGCATTTTGGTAAAATCTCGGTTTCGCCTTTAAAATTACTTGCGATTTGAAAAACATAAAATTTTTTACGTTTTCAAACCGCTATTTTTTAATAAACAAAATTCCAAACAAGACATTTTTCGGAATTTTTTGACATGCGAAATCACCAAAGCCATAGAAAAAAATTCAATTTAACAAACTCTGTATTTGACTGTGTTTGATTGATGGAACTCTTATCAATTTTAACCGGATTATGTGTAAAAAAAGGTTGATCCCCTTACTTGCAAGGCCTTAAGCCTCCCCATTAGAGCAGAGAATATTGACAGATTCTGTTTTATTATCAAATTCCCATGAAATTCTTTCCTTAATTGATGTTTCTCTTTACAAATCTAAATTATCTTAACCTTTTTCTTTTCTTTTCTTTTCTTTTTTGTGTTGGGGCACAATGTATGTTCAATGAATTATCAGCTCTTAATCATCCATAATTTGAATAGTGATGTTAGCACAACCAATTGAAGCTTGCTCACTGCTATCTGAATGCAGAAATGCAAATAGCTTCTGGAAAAAAAAAAGATCAGAAGAAGCTAAGGGCCTTGGCCTCCCCAGTACACATCCCTCACCTGCATGGCATTGAATTATCAAAACTTGGAAGCCTTCAGAACACTAAATATATTTTTATCATTAAAAATAAAGAGATTGAAGAGGTAATTGCAACTCATTTCCAGCTTCTCATGTGCACCAAGAAATGAAACAAAAACATTACATTGCAAAAAGCAAAAAGATAAAAGATGGTCATAAGAAAAATAATTATCAGAATTGTGCAAATTTGTTTTTTGAAGTACAAATCTCAAGCTCTCACCTGCTTGTCTCAGCCTGTCATCTTGTTCTTGAATCTTAACCTGTAATGCATGTATATCTAAAGACTAAAAATAAAAATCCGACTTCCCTTTATAATTTTAAGGAGATCCTTGCCCAGAAGCTCTTTATAAATTAAAGACAACAATCTTTAACTAACTGAATCAAATACCAGAAATGGAAATTTAATCAAGGTGGAAACCTTCCAGACAAGTACAGAGACAGCTTATCTCTCAGATGAACACCCTTTATGTCGACGGTTCCACAAATCTGTTGGTGGTAACCCGAGTCGTGGTCATGAGACAAAGGTACTTCATCCTGTGCCACATCCTCCATGTCAATAACAATGTTATGAAGCAGGCAGCAAACGAGAATAATCCGTGGTAACCTATGTTTGTCGGGCCTCCACATCACTCCTTGAATGATTCTCCACATCTCTTTCAACCTCGCCAACGCCCTCTGTGCCACCATTTGAGTGGCATGATGCCGCCTATTGAATTCTTCCCTCGACTCTGGGAGTTCTTTTCCTTCATAGGGGATGATAAGATAGGGCAATAAAGGATAGCCTGAATCCCCAATTATGTATTCCCTTATTTCTGATCCTTCAGAGAGCTTTAAATTTTTCCCATTCAACCTCTCTCCTTTGTCACACAGTTTGTACAAGTTTGAACTCTGAAGAACCAACCAATCCTTCATTTTTCCAGGCCATCCGGTGACTATGTCCCGAAACCTCATGTCCGGGTCCACAATTGCCTGCAAAACCATGCTATGATTCTTCTCATGATCAAGCCATACATTACTTGTGGGGTCCGATTGAGGCAAACACATCATGATGTGGGTTGTGTCAATCACACCACAGCAATTAGGGAGGCCTCGTATTTTCTCAAATTTAGATTTTATTTCAGCCATTTCTGGTTCAGTGGAAGGCCATTTCAGGTGATGAAGCCCCCTTCCTTCCATGGCTTCCACAAACCGCCAGGTCACTTGGGAGACAGTAGAGTGGTTCAACCCAAATGAATCACCAACTGTCACTAGTGACTCACCAGAGCTCAGCCTTCTTAAAGCTACAGCTACTGAATCACATAGCGACATAGGCTTGCCATTTGCAAACACAAAATGTGCAGACTTAGCCATCATATCTTCCTTCACAAGTGAACATATGTAGTCAAAGGTTTTTCTGGACATCTTAAAAACAGATTCAAACCTATTATCTAAACCCTTAGATGGAGATTGAAGACCTGCAATGAGAAGTGGAGCAGAGAAAATAATGATTAATGCGCTTTGTAGGATTTAACGATATATTAAAAAGAGCCAATACTATTTCAATCCTCTCCTAGCAAGGAAAATCACTAGGTAACAGAAGACATACAAAACATATAATAGCATAGTCAATTTATGGATCAATTCACACATGATATATTTTGAGCTAGCAAAACATTGAAAGTTACAGATATATACACGAAGACAACTAAGAAAAGGACATGATACTACTATTGAGTTATAACGTAAGAGTATTTTTTTCACATCACTTGGCAACTTAGTTGACCATAACTTCATACGGAGGTAAACTTGCAGTTACAAGATTGATTGCTACTTTATACTAACCAAATTTCTATTAGGGAAATCATGTCAGCATATGCAAAACCCAGTCCAACTTTGTCCAAAAACAAAGACATGAACAGAACGGATATATGTAAGAAGTTTCCAATTCTTATGCTAGACTGCTTTGGGGTTAAGGGGTCAATAGATGAGAAACAAACAGCCATCTAAACAAGAATGTTCTGGAGCAGAGGTTCAAATGAGAGGACTCCACCTGTCTTATTCTCCTCTTATTTTTTAATACGCACCTGTCGCATGTTCATTAGTAAAGAAGTTGAAAATCTGTCTGAGAGAAGGGAAGAGGAGAAATTTTCAATTTGTCGTGACTCATTGTTTGATTCACAATTGGGAGAGAAATGAAGCAAGGAAAAAATTGAAAATTTTCCAAAATTCTTTTCAGCAAAATTTTGGAGCGAAATTTCTCAAGTTTGGTACAACAATTTAGCAGAATTATGCTTCGTTTGCACAAACAAACAGATAAATTAATAAATAAATTAAAATTCAAGGAAAGAGAGATATTGAGAAGGAACTTTCTCTCCCTTCCCCCTCCTTTTAAAAATAAAAAATAAAAACTTTTTTCACCTTTTTTCTTCTTTTAAGTAACTAAGCAAATAAGAATCATAAACCTATATGTGCATTGACACTTACATCATGGGACTTAGACCTATTGAAGATAAATAAAATCAAACAATACAGAGTAGGAGGTAGCTTTTCTAGTGTACCGAGAGACGTGCTCAGAAAAAAAAAAAAAAAGGGTGTCCCTAGAGATGTTTATCATTGCTTTGACATCTAGTTACCAATGGACCTGGAAAATGGACCTGGAAAAACTATCTCCATCCCTAGTTTTCAGACATTTGGAATCATCAGTAAGTGTCCTGAACCACTTGCATAAAACAATGGAAATTTTTGTATTCTATGTTTAAATATCATTCATTAAAGCTTATGGAGTTCTTGGGTATTCATTTGTAACTAATTTCTCAACTCATCAGCTTCATATAGCAGTTTGTCCTGTGTGGCGGCTGTTTGTGGTTCATTGAATGTTTCAAGGTTTTAGAACGCCATAAGTTTCCCTTCAAGCAGAAACAAAATCAAAGGCATATGTGCCTTGAAGTTCTTTTCAATATTTACTATTAGTGAATCCCTACAGCAATTTTAAGTTTCAGATTACCAAAAAATGAAAAATGACACTGTACACTACTCTTGACCATCAGAACAAAGAAGTTGAAACGGTTATTGTTACAAAGGTTATTAAAAGAATTTTAAGGAGAAGAACTAAATGGTACCTAAGTTTCAAAATTAAATGAGAACTGCAATTTTTACTCTAGGTGAAGGTTGATTGAGACCTCATAAATGAGCGGCCAGTAACTGAATCCCAAACTAATATATTGCAAGTCCTACAGCAGCAATATACCAGATAACATTCTCTAATCTCTAGAGCTTCATTGATCATATTCACTCACATTGTGCATGCATATATGTGGCATCACTGCATGTAGACTATTTTAAATTTTATCCGAGTCTACGGTCAAAACGGGAATGATTTTTTCTTGGTGTTTTGAGAGTTATCACTTATCAGCATGGAAATGAGGCAGTGAATACCGGTTGCCATGGTATGTAATGATTTTGTAAATATTACCCAAGAAAATATATTCAAAAGCAGAATCAGATTCTTGACAAATCAGAGTAAGCTAATTTTGAAATTTAGGCTACATGCACCTTTAAAATTATATCTATCAGCAAATGTGACGTATAAGACAGTTGCTCCTACTCCTAATTGCCTCTTGCTGCCCTTATATGCACAATGAATGAGCATTTTCATCGACATTACGTTTTTTGAGATATAATTAGCAGGACGGAAATGGCTCCATTTCAAATGAAATGGAGAGGAGCCATTTAGTGAAAAAGGTGTAAATATTGAGACACGATTACCCTCATCTTTTAAGAGAAGGACAATTATGTCCCACCTTTTTGCCTAAATGATTCCTCTCCATTTCATTTATCCGTTTCCTAGCAGGATATCTAAACCATGAATGCATTAAATACAGGAACTTAATAGAGATAAGTAAAACACTTCTAATACAGACACCAATAGCATGCACTAAGAAAACTACTATTGCAAATTTTGTCTAGAACGACAACCTCATAACTGCATATAAATAGACCAATACCTAAAAGTCCAACCAACCAGCCAAGAAAATGAACAATCCAACCGTCTCGACTGCACCAAAATAAGCTGAATGATTTTTTGCACAAACTTGAAAGCATAAGGGATGAAAGAAAATTTCTTCAGCCAGTCTTAATATCCTTTTATGAGTCAAAATGAGCTTCCCCCATGAGTCAAATGTTCCATTGTGTGACAAAGCAATCATCTAAAATTGGCAGCCTTACTAATGATGAGAAAATTACACATTGAAGTCTGAAAATCAACCTCAAGTGTGTGCATGTGTGTGGATATAGAGTTGATTCTCAATTATATGATTTTTCATCTCTATTAACAATTAGGATGATCTATCGGCCACTTGGAAGGCAAATGTTACTCTATCTTCATCATAAGAAAATCTTCAATTAGTCATGCATTTTACAAACTAGTTACTGACTGCTTCTTTGTTTTTAAATTTAAGAGACAATGAAACTTTCAAAACTTTGCCGCACTGATCTGATGCTTATACCTCTCATGGAAGCTATCAATTTTCCACATTTCCAAATGATAAAAATGTCATTTTTCTTTGGATAAGTAAAAATCTCTTTGACCTATATTTAATAGATCAATCCCAGATGTATCCTTGAATTTCCAACCATAAGACACCAACACATTGAAGAACAGGAACAAGCAAAGAGCTTAATGGAGCATCTTAGACCATATTTGTTAATGATAATCTTCAAGATCCACATTCAAAGCATCATTCATCTACATTAAAAGACATCAAAGTCTGGTTGTATTACTTAGTAGACATTATGTCCATCTAGATCACTATGTTACAATGTCTGTTTAGATCACTATGTTATATCTATATGCATAAATTTGTACGAATAATCTCAAATGTAGTTACGTTTGATAGGAGACCATTCATGTAACCAAACTCAGTTATATACACAAGATGCTTACTCTGATTGAAGTAGTACAACACAAACACAAATCTGTTGCAACTTTACATGGGATCAGCGCCATAAGTGACAAAAGTCATTTCTTTCTCAATCTAATGGCTTCATATTCCACCTCCACCACTCACAGCCCCACCCTTCAATTCACAAATCTTACTCTACCTTTTCCTCACAAGCTCACAAGAGACAATTACCTCTTGTGGAAATGCAATTGTTCCTTACAGAAAAAGTCAAGATCTCTATGGTTTTGTTGATGGATCTAATGTCTGTCCTCCACAGACAATTACCACAAAAAGCAACAATACTGCCAGCATTACACAAAATCCAGCATTTTTGAAATGGCATCTCCAGGTCCTTAGTGCCTTAATTTCCTCTCTCATATAGAACATACTCACACTTGTGAAATGTGCTAGATCACGGGATGTTTGGGTTACTCTTGAACAAATGTTCACTTCCCATTCCCGAGCCTGTACTATGCAAATCCACTACCAACTCGCCACTTTGAAGAAAGGAAATTGGTCCATTGCGGATTACTTTCAAAAATTCACCAACCTTGTTGACACCTTTGTAGCACTTGATCAACCTTTAAATGATTCTGAGCTAACCTCTTTCCTGTTGGTGGGTCTTGGCTTTGACGATGACTCACCACAAGAGTCGATCCTCTCGCACCTGAGGATCTATGTTATATGCACTATGCAGAAAATCAACCATCATATGCTTAGGCAACAGGGCGGCCAGAACAGAATCAATCGAAAAACTTGTGGGTGGTATAGTAAACAAAAACTTTCTCTTGCCTACATAAGCTATTGATTCTTATTTTTGAACGTTTCCTTCTCCAGTTGTTATAATTGGCCTCTCAACAACCAGTTCCACCTTTTAGTAACAGAGTGCCTATTGATTCTCCACTTCAAGTAACGATTGAAAAAAAATTTCATTTCCAACTCTAAAGGTTTCATTTCCAACTCTAAAGGTAAAACATCTGAGAATTTTTATTTTTCTTGTAAGATTCATTGTATTGATTTATCAAATTTCCTTCAAAAAATGAAAAAAATATAAATTGTATATTACAACCTCTCAAAACTATAATGATAATTTGACTACTTTGAATAAAACAAAAAAACAAAAACAAAAACAAAAACAAAAGAAAGAAATGGGGAAACATGAAAAGAAAATAAACATCTTTACTTTTTAAACCCGCATATCATAGGCAGCAAATTTGATGGAAGCTATGACTACATTGAACATGTCTCCAGAGCATTATGTAGTAACTCTCCACAATATGAACAGTTCATACTATTATCATCCAAGTATGGGTTTCATTTTTATTTTCCTTTCTTTTTTATAACAAGTAATTGAGATATCATTAAAAGTGTAAGGCGCTCCAGATATACAAGGATAATACAAAAGAAGGCACCTAACTAGTAGGAGCAAAAAGAACAAGCAAATCATGTTAACTAATCACCAAAGTAAAAACAAAAGCAGCTATCAAAGATTCAGGGTATTGAAAAATAAAGATTTAATTTCCTTCAAAGTCCTCTCACAGTCGTCAAAACTTCTATTATTCATTTCCCTCCAAAGACACCACAAAAGGCACGAAGGTACCATTTTCCACGCAACAACACTCTGAGAACTGTCGGCAGTCAACAAGCAAACAAGTCGACTACTTGTTTAAGTATAACCCAAGACAACCCAAACCAACTAAAGAAAACATTCCACATAGCACAAGTAACCTCACAATGAAGAAGAATATGATCCACAAACTACCAATTTCTTTTACATATACAAAACCTATTGACCACAATGACGTGCCCCTTTCAGAGCTTGTCCATGGTAAGGATCTTCTCTAGGACCGCCAACCAAACAAAAAAGGTCACCCTCAATGGAGCCTTAGTCCGCCAAACACTCTCCAAGGGAAGCGAAAACCATCATTACAACTCATGACACTATAAAAGGATTTAACACCAAACAACCCTCTTTTGGAGGTAACCCACCATAGCTTGTCTTCGCCTTCCCTTCTCACTCTCCCTAAATACAATACCTGGAAAAACGAGCAAAGACATTCACCTCTCAAACATGAGCCGCTCTAACAAATCTCACGTTCCACTTAATGGTACCTTCAAGAATTTCCATGTGATCCGCAACAAAAGCATCATTAGCGCATGCAATAGTAAGTAAACTCGAAAAAGCTTCTTTAAGAACCATATCCCCACACCATAGATCATGTCAAAATCTAACCTTGGAGCCATTTCCCACCTCAAATCTAGTATGACTTGAAAACTTCCCCAACCCCTCTTAATATTATTTCACAACCCCATCCCATACGCCCCAACAGGCTCCCTAGAGCACCAACCTCCCCATGAACTTCCATATGTAGCGTCCATCACCTCTCTTCACCAAGCTTCTCTCTCAAGCCCATTGTGACAAGGCCATTTACTTAAGAGAACATGATTGAACCTCAACAAGTTTCTAATCCCCAAGCCCTCCCTTAAAAATTGGCGTACAACCCTTGGACCAAACCACCAAGTGATATTTGAACTCTCGCCAAGCCCACCCCATAAAAAATTGTGTTGAAGCTTCTCTATACAATTTGAAACACCCATAGGGAGAGAAAAGAGGGACATGAAATACGTAGGTAAATTAGAAATGGAGCTCTTGATAAGGATAAGCCTACCACCCTCAGACAAATACAACCTTTTACAACTAGCCAACTAACATTCTATATTTTCAATAACACCATCCCATATATGCTTGGCCTTTTGGGAAGCCCCTAACAGAAGACCAAGATATTTTAATGGCAAAGACACAACCCCACAGCCCAAAATCCCAGCCAACTCAGTCACATTATCAACATTTCCAGCAGGAACCAATTCCGACTTGGCTAATTTTATCTTCAAACCCGACACAGCTTCAAAACATAAGAATAAGCTCTGTAGATATTCTCCTTTCTTATCTCAGGCGAAGTAAGATAATCAGCTATTCTCAAATTTCTTACCTATTCAAAATAAGTTATATACTTTGAGTCTCTGGCCGAGCCATTAGATAACATACCTAAAATTAAATGTACTCTAAAACATAAACATAATCCACAAGCATTATCCAACGACAAATATACCATTCTTGTGTGAAAGTTAATTACATGCTCATTAATTTTAAGATAGCCTTATCGTTTCCTGCATTCCATAAGACAATAAAACCAGAATATTTGGTGAAGGGACGAGTTTAAAGTCAGATTAGGAATAATCCTTCTTATTTACATAATGTTCTCCTATATTTCAGCTGTATAAAAAATAAAGCATAAACTCAATTGAATTAGACAAAATTAAATTCAATCCACGAACCATCCATCAAATATAGATAGAAAGCTACATACCCATTATACCAAGAATGATCATCAAGAACAACATCAACACATCATAAATGAAGAAAAAACAAAACAAAACAGAAGCTGAAAAACAATCATAATCTCAGAGAAGAAATACCATTAATTCTCCTCGAGAACTCATCCCACCAATCTAGAGGCCCCTCCTCAGGGGACCCAGAAGCAGAAGCATTTTCTTCATGCTTCTTCTCTGTCTTTTTCCTCTTTCTGGACCCTCTTACAGGACCCATAAGTGGAAACAACCCAATCGAACCAAAACCCAGAAACCTACCTGCTTCAAGCAACCATAATCAGACCCAAAAAAAAAAAAAAACTGTATTAAGAATTCACAGAAAAGGCAATACCCATTCGAGATAACGCAAAAACATTTACCGCAAGCACAGGAAGATCATGAAAGAATGATGAAAGATGTAGAGGGTCGTAGCATGCAAAGAAGATTGTTAGTTGCAGACTTGCAGTGTGTTAATAGCTGTTTCTATGCGTAGGTCTGTGCAAGTGTTTGAAGCATGCAAGAAAAGAAAGAGCTTGTTGAAGCTTGAAATAGGAGAGAGAGAGAGAGAGAGAGAGAGAGATAGAGAAGCTATTTGTGGGTAACTGATGCAAAATCTAAGCAACACATGTGGTTTGGTGGCTGTTTAAGACAATGTGGCAATCCAAGTGAGAGACATGGACATTGGTCCTTGGTAGTGATACTCTTCTCTCACTTCACATTTAGATTGCCCAGAGACAAGTCTAGCTTTAGAGGTTGTATTTTTTTTTTTTTTTTTTTGCCTTTTTTGTGAGTAGCTGTAGAGCTTTGCTTGATTTGGTTGAGTTTATGTTACATCTATTTTTCAAGTGTCTCTTAATTATATTTATATAAGTTTCTTGACATCTTTTCCTTGTAAATGATTTTTAAGAATGAATTTTATTAAAATTTGTATTATTTAGCATCAAATGCAACTACTACGTTGAATATGGAATTGGACGCATCATAGTCGATAAAGTAAGCTGCTATAAATGTCGGTTATGAAATATGGTGGTATATTATGGTTATTAGTGTACCGATTAACTTTAAGTACAACTTCTTGACTGAATTTTCCTCAAATTTATTTTTATCATAGATTAAGATTAAACTTACTTATAAAAAAAAAAAAAAGATTAAGATTAAACCAAAAGAAAAAGATGGTCAATCTTGGAGAGAGAGAGAGAGAGAGATATATGAAGATGAAAAAAATAATAATAGCAATAAGAGAAAAGAAAAGAAAGGACAATATTAAAGTGGACAATAAAGTAGGGAAAAAGTTGGACAGGTAGTTATCAAAATAAATATATAAATATATATTTTTTATTTGAATTTTTAAATTACTATAATGACCTTAACAAAATTTTATTTTATTTGAATTTCTTCCAACGTCACTTAAAAAAAACAAAAAAGAAAATCTTCCAACGAAATATGCTTTTCGTCCAACAATTGATTTGAATTGTCTGACAAAATATTTTTTCAATCTCCTTTTCCAGAGTCATATCATAGTTCTGCGCATGCATTTACAGCGGATGAGCCATTACTTTTTTGTATTTATTTTTTCTCCTAGATGTTTGAGAAAGGAAGATCTTGCTCTCTGATTCTTGCAATAGGTCTTCTACCAACACAAAATTTTTTGAAAAAATTTGTAAAATTAGTCCATGATATTATTATATCAATTTGTAATTTATTATTTAAAAAACTTTAATGATAGCAAATAGCAAATAACTCTCACCCCGAATTTCAGTTTAAAACTTTTATGAAAATCATTAGAGTGCTATATCAGCATTAATAATAATTGGACACATCTCTTTTATAATAAAAAATATATAAAAATTTAAAAAAAAAATGCAAAACTATTAGGGGGTGGTTTTTTTTTTATTTTTTTCTGTTGACATGTCCACACAAAGGAATGTGAAGGGAGAGGAGGGATTCGAATTAGTAACCTCCACTTCACGAGACGTGGTCTACAACCGATTGAGCTACTCCTTGAGGACAGGAGGTGATTATGTTAATTTGGAGACACGTGTATTTGTTGCGTTAAAAAACATAATATATCTTTTGCTATATATATATGTGTGTATAGAGTAATGCTAGGTACTATTTTTTTATCATCTTAAAATCTTACTAAAGTTGATGTGGTTTTTAAAATCATCATTATTTGAATTTTGATCCAATGGTGATTTTAAAAGCCACAACAGCTTTAGGAAGATTTTAAGAAGATAAAAATATGGTACTTACCATTACTCATATATATATATATATATATATATATATATATATATTTGAAAAGAAAAGGAAAAAACAAAAAACAAAAAAAAGGAGATCGTCCTAATAAAAGCTTTAAAAAACCTAATAGAGTTAAAAGTAGATATAATGAATAATGCGATTTGGTAAGGTTCATTTATGTAGTAGGCTGTTCAATAAAGAAGACCTTTTTCTAAGCTGACAACTCAGTAAAGGCAACAATGTGACAAAAGCAATTTAAACCTTTCCTCTTTGCTGTCATTTGGCGGTGGAATTTTTAAGAGAAATGTTAATAGTAAATAAGTTGTTTATATTTGTTCTATATTTTTTCTATCATTATCTTATGTATGGTGCACACAAGTCTATAAATTAATGGTTGATTTGTAAAATGAGATTTTACAAAATATAGGAAAAAAAAAAAAAAAAAAAAAAAAAAAAATTGATCCTTAGCATTTCTCAATTTTTAATTTAAGTGAATTTTTTTTTAAATGGTGTTTTTGTTGCTTGAAGATTGTTATGATGTGGAATAAATGTGAAAGTAATTTTGATTGTTTGGGTAATACTTACTAGGGCATGTTTGGGTGTACGTTTGAAGGGCCTAAAAGTCTGTTTAAAGAAAAAATTACTCGTTTTGTAAAAATAATTGAAAGCACTTTTAAGAGTTCAAAAAATATAAAAATGGCCAAAACACACTTTTAGCAAAAGCTTAAAAATGAAATTTTTATTAAAAAGCGTTATTTTGACTCAAAAGCTCTATTTCCGTAACGCAAGTTTTATTACTCCAATCGAATAATAATATAAGGAGGACTAGAGTCCTGCTAAATATGATATGACTTTTAAAATTACCATTAAATTTGAGATGATCATTACTAAATTTTGATCTATCGATGATTTTAAATGTCACATCACATTTTGAAAGATTTTAAGGAGGACTAAACTCTAATCCTTCTTATCTCAAACATGCTCATAGTATTACTCATGTACAATTGTCATATATCTAGGGAGATGTGAATCAAAATCAGTTATTGTCTCTATCTTTTCTTTTTCTTTTTTTACGAGCACCAATCGAATGGTTGATTGTGATTTATCATCGAGTTGTATTACAAACGATATTCACCCATGTAGTCTCCTCCTTTTTAACTAAGACTCCATTTGTTTCGACATAAGATCTTTTTTAAAAACCATTTTTCTTCAATGTTTGGTACGAGTGAAATCGTGGTCAAACCAAATTTTCAATTGACCAAGAAAACCTTATTAAATTTTTGTAATTTTTTTTTTAACCTTAAACAATTTTTCATGTTTAAATTTCTCCTTCTTGCACACACTCTCTTGCAATTCATTTTTTGTTGCCGCTAAAGTCCTCCTACAGTCGCCAAGGGTCGCCATTAGACTTCGTTGAAAGTCACTAACCTTTTTTTTGATGTCGTCGCTAATTTTTCATATGCGCCAAACACCAAAAAAATATATTTTTTTTGTGAAAAATGATTTCGCTTGCATCGAAACAAATGGAACCTAAGTGTGGTGCAAAAGAAAAATATTTGAAGTTATTTGTTACACATTAAAAAATATATAATAATAAGAAGAAGAAGAAGAAGAAGTAGAGAGAGGATTGAAAATTGAATTTAAATATACTTTACATTTCTTTTATTTTCTTTTTGGGCAAACTTCACGGAGAACCCTAAACTCTCACGCGATTTGAAAAGATTATCCAAATTTCAAAACTTTTAATTTCACCTCCCGAACTTTCAATTTGATGCAATCTACCACCTCCGTCAATTTTTGGATGTTAAAAGTGATGAAATGACTTTTATAGCCCTAAAAATTTTATAAAATTCTAAATTTAGACTTAATTTCAAATTGAAATTTTTTTTTTTTTTAAGAAGGATAATTTGGTCTTTTTAGTGATTTCCATTATGGTTTAACTACAAAAATTAACGGAGAGGGATAATTGCATCCAATTAAAAGTTTGAGATGTGAAATTAAGAGTTTTTAAAATTTAAAGAATCTTCTTAAAATGCAATGTCCTAATTGAAGTTCTCTCTTTCTTTTTAGTAAGTACTAAGTACTTCTTTTCTTGGTTTTGGATGTTGGCCGTGTTTGTGCTTCCTACTTGGGCCTTGGGGTTTTTGCTCTCCTCTTCCTTGGTCAGAGCTTGGGCTTCTTTTTTTGGGTAGAACCCATGGTTGACTTGGACTTCAGGCTTAATAGTTATTTTTCTTTTCATTTTTAGTAGAAGAGGGGATCTTTGCCGCTATTGAATCTGAAAGAGGAAAGAGGAAAAGTTTCCAAAATATTGGTTAAAACGGGGGGCCATTTTGCCAAAAAGTGTGCTCTCTTGCATTCGTTATGACCAGCAGTGAATTTCCTTCAAGAATAAGGGAATGGCTACCTTGGGAAGCAGCATGAGCCTCACCAGTATTGGTTTCCAAAAGGGCAGGTGTATTGTTTCTGCTTGTATAATCTCACCACCTTCGTTGCTTATGGTGGCTGCAGTTACTACGAACCCAAGCTTGATGCCTGCATCAAAATCGGCCTTGAGAAACCCAACAGGAGGGGACCAATGTTCATGGGGTGGAGAGGATTTTGTCCAAGCACTTTTATGGGAATGGAGGGAGTAATGGTTGTGCTTCTTTTGTGCTGCTAATCGTATGTGAAGCCCAAGCCCAAGTTGAAATAAAAATAATAGTAATAATAATAATTAAACCGCGTCTTCTAAGTTTTTTCAATGTCCCAACTTTAATATCACTACCTACTTAAATTAAATTTAAACCATTAAAAAAACTCAATAAAAAAAAAAGTGCTTTACAAATACCTATGCGAAATTAAGTTGACATTACCAAACATGCCACAAGATGACTTTCTTGGTAGCACCAAATCTCCAACCTCAATACCCTCAAAACCATGTCGGCCACAAGAACCAAATTCAGCCGTGATCTCACATCACATGAACGTGCGTGCTCAAATCCCATGTTTTAAAGTCAAATTAGACGGTCAAAAAAGGTAAACGCTAGGGGTTAGTGCCGATCACCATAAATTAAACCCAAATTTGACCCTCCTCCCTTCCTTTCTCTAACCCCAAGGCCCCCAAATTTTGACAACCGAGAGAGCTTTCTTCTCAAGATTCCTTTCACTTTACCCCCCTCAATGCTTGTGCCCCCTCCCTCGCCTTGCCGTGACTTGCAAAATGCACCCACCACAAATTTCGCCCATCTTTTTCGATATCATACCATATATTTTTTTTTTCTCCCTCTTTTAAGCTCTTGTTCTTAGTTTTCAGTTACAAAAGTACAAACTACAATACACAATGGCTAGGTTAGGCGTCAAGTCTTTTGCTCCCTCGTTGACTGCTACCACCGGCCGCCATACAAGAGCTGTCAATGTTACCGTCTTTCTTTGCTGGCACCGTCTTCGGTTTCCTCGGGATGCATTTTGTGCTCACCCCCTCCGCCTCTCCTTCCGCTAATTGCAATTGGGAACTCCTGCAAACAAATTCATATCAAAATCATTGCCCCCCAAAAAAGAAAGTCAACTCATTGGAGCAAGACCCACGAGGCCCAGCCAGCTTTACAGGATTTTTAATGTACTGCTGGCCCCCAGTGACTTTTTTTCAATGCGACTTAAATTCTCTGGGCTCAACTTCGGGTTCCTCACGTGGTGGGAAATGGGGTTTAGATATGCTCAATGAATTTGGAGGGTGAGTAACAGAAGGGATATATGATATATCACAGTCGCAGTAAATTTGTGCAGCAGGAGCAAAGTGAATGGCAGCCAGCGCCAAGCTGGCCATTTCTGAAGAATCCCCGTACGAATCTCAGAATTCAAATTCAATGCCAAGGCCAAAAGGGTGAATCAAAAAGTCATCTGACCCAAAATCCCAGAAAAAGGGTTTGCTTGTAAGCAGAGAGACGGACTGGCGGAGCCACCGGCTGAGTGAAACTTCAAATCAGCATTTATTCCATCACTGCCTCTTTCCCAAACAACACAACAAAACAGATCGCTTTCCTAAAGAAAAAATTTCCCTTCCGATTTTGTGTTATGCTTATTGTTTACTGTAAGCATAAGAGTCGTTGCTTTCAATAACCTTAATCGATCAATTGACTAACATAATAAACATACGTTGTTCGATGACAAAAATTGTCGTCTTCACAAAATCCATACAATACATTACAGAAACTGTTGAAAATAAGAC
Source organism: Corylus avellana (assembly GCF_901000735.1). Taxonomy (NCBI): domain Eukaryota; kingdom Viridiplantae; phylum Streptophyta; class Magnoliopsida; order Fagales; family Betulaceae; genus Corylus; species Corylus avellana. The sequence continues at coordinate 17,607,081 of NC_081550.1, read as the reverse complement.
TGTTCAAATTCATGCTAATAAAAATAAAAAAGGGTATGTTATCACTGTTATGTATGTATGTTAATGTTGTTTTAGGACTATTTTAGATTGTTTGATAGTGTTACATATTTTGGGAAGAGAAAGAAAGCAAACCGACAAAAACAAAAACAAAAAAACAAATAAGAATTCAAAAACTAGAAACCAATGATGGGCAATTTATTACAACTCACATGCCATGCCATAATAGCATTAATAAAATCAGCTTTTCATAAAATGCTTATTAAGTTTAGGGTTACTTGCCAACCAATACAAAATTAGCAAATAAGAATTGATGTTTCAATCATCATATGATACGAATTTCACACGCAATATCAAATGTTAATAATTTTTTATATGATTTGTAAACTCAAATGAACCCAAATGCATGTATAATTAAACGAGTCGAATTAATATTTACCCGATACATATTATTAACTTTCCCTTGTGACATAACAGTTGAACTGTGTGCAAGTCATACTCTACAGCCAAAGATGCCCAATAATTAGAGGAGCTGGAAGTGTGAAGGTTGGTTATATCAACCTTATATGTACTGTGGGTCTGTGAGCATGTGATTCTCTCCAACTGGCAAACAAAAAAAGAAAGCTGTAAACTGTAAAGCAATATTATGGGAGGGATCAGAGTGACCTACCGATCTGCATTATAAGAAGAAGACCTCTTCAAACTTGGAATCTCCTCTTTCTTGTTCGTCTCAACCAAGCTGCCGCTGAAATACTCCTTATCTTCCAATTTTAACCCCGTAAAACTGGAAATTCTCGACGAAGTCCCAGCCTGATTATTCGCTGCTCCGCGGGGCAACCTCGACTTATAGTGCCCAATCAACGAGAAACCCTCGTCCTTAGCTGGCGTGGGCCCACAGTCCTTGAACGACATCGAACCGCACGATATCAACTGCATCAGAACAGACGAAGCCTTCATTCTCCCACTTGGACATATCTCAACCGTCCGATTCGAATTGTCCTCATTCGCGCCAGCTGAACCAAGCACCAGCCGTCCATCGGCCTTCATTAAAGATTCTAGGGTTTCGGGACTCGAATCGGACGGCGGAGGCGAAATCTCGCCCCTGCTCAGCTCCGTGCTTTGACTCTGACACATTTCCTGTTGACCTTTCTCTTCTCGTTCGTCTTCTTCTTCTTCTACTTGTTCTTTCTCTCTGACTGGTCTGCGCCTTCGTCGCTTGTCGTCGGTCTGAGTCGACGCGTCGGCAGCAGCTTTTCCGGCGGACTCGCCGGACGATTCGGATTTGTAGACCTTGTACTCGTTGAGATCGATCGAGCTCCACGACTGGTTTCTCCGCCGAGTGATCAGAGGGTAATCGGGATCCTCGCCGGACTTGTCCGTCTCCGGCGGCCTCAGCGATCGCGAAGATGCCGTTTCGTGGAGCTTACGGTTCAGGCACGGGTCGAGGAGCTCCGACCCCTTGAGAACGTACTCTTGGCCGTGCGCTGGATATATGAAATCGTTCTCTGCGAGGTCGTGCCAAACGAAGCCGTTTCTGTAGCTCCTGAAATGAGAAAATCGCAATCAAGATACACATTGCAAAACTGAGTCAATAATTAGACCGAACGGCTCAGGGAGTCAGTGAGTGTACCGTTTGGATGACCACGAGTACACGCTAGCCATACCCTTGCCTCGGAGGAGATTCAAGCGGTTGATGACATCTGAAGATATATAGAGAGTGAATTAGGCTCTGTTTGGTTGCCGATTATATACAGAAAAAACAGAAAAGAAATTTGATTGAAGTCCTCAATGCTGAAACTCTCATGTTTGAGAGCGACGGAGAAACCGATAATGTGAGCTTAGCTGATACTTGTTTCGCATAACGAGGGTCAATTAACTCAATTTCGCATTTTCCTTTCTTTTTCTTCCATTTTCTCAGCAGCCAAACAGAGTGTAAAATCAATCATACACAGTACTATATAAATCGAAAATTTCCTAGTTTTCTCGGCAATCAAAGAGAAACTCAAAAAACGAATGTTTCTTTTACTCCGCGCATTACCTCTGAGATAGAGACCTTCGGGAGAGGAAAGAGGGACCTCCATGAAGTGAGGGTGCTCGAGCTGGCCATTCCTGGAGAGATAGTACACAACAGCGACAGACCTTTTCTCGGCTGGCTTGAGCTTAGGCTCGGTCCAAACCTTGGTCCTCTCTGGGCTCGCCTCTCTGTCCCTCCACTTGGTCGGGACTTGAAGCTCTGTCGCCGATCTTCCTCTGGAAGCCACAGCCATGTCAGATAAACCAGTGATTGGTTGCTGGGAAAAAAAAGGTGGGAAAGTGCAGGAAAAGAGAGCGCTGTGGAGGTGAATATATAAAAGGGAAAGGGAGGGGTGTGAAAGGTGTGAAGAGGGAGAGAGATTCAAAATGGGGATGCGGCAGACAACAGCTACCAAACAAGAGAACCCTTGTCTGGGTTTCAGTACTTGAAGTTTTGTCGCAGAAGAGTTGGCTTGTAGGTATTATTTTATTGGCGGATAGAGTTGCGAGGTCAAAACGCCGTCGTTGGGAAACTTGACCACGGTTTTTTTGGCTTCTTGCATAGCATTCTTTTTCAATGTTCAGTTAAAAAAAAAGTAATTATCGAGGATTGGTAGGTTTTTCAAACTGAGAATTTTTTTTGTAGAATTTAGAAATTGCTAGAAACTTAAATAACTTGAAATTCACGGATAATTTGCTGGAGATTCAATTCATGATCGCTTTCGATGGAGGCTTTATAGAAATCGTAACAGTTAGTTGTCAATAAAATGAGCCCGATATTGCGGAGGTAGCTGCAGCATTAAAGGTTATTAAGTTGTGTTAGGAACTATGTTTTTACAAGGTGGTTCTGGAAGGCGACGCCTTCCAAGTGGTGTAGGCACTCAATAAAAATAGAAGAAATTAGAATCGATATGAAAACCTTATTGAGGAGGCTCAAGAAATGTTAAATAATTTACAAAACTAGAAGGTTAACTATGTTCGACCGCATCTCAATAGTCCAGCTCATTATCTAGCAAAAGAAGCATTATCCTATAACGTGGAACATATCCTTATTAAGGAAGTCTCTAATTGTATTTTAGACATTATCCCTTTAGAGCGTTGTGCTCAAAGTTGTATTCCTCACAAAAAATAAAATAAAATAGTTATAAAATAAAAATATAATTTCTACCCTTATTCATAAAAACATGGGTAAAGTCCATATATACCCCTCAAACTACCACTCAATTGACAATGTACCCTCCAAACTTTCAATTGTGACAATGTCCTTCTCAAACTACCAAAACATTGTCAATGTCTTCCCTAAGGCTAGCAAAAAGATAAAAATGCCCCTATGTATATCTCAATAAGACAAAAATACCCCTATAAATTCAAAAAATAAATAAAATAAATTTTTTTTTAAAAAAAAAAAGATTATTATTTTTTAAACGAAAATTTTATTTAAAAGAAACGGAAATTTTTATTTTCTTAAACGAAAATTGTTAATTTTTTTTTAAAACAGAAATTTTTATTTTTAAAAGTTATTAAAAAAATATTTTTCATAAAAAAAAAAAAATTGAATTTTTTTCTTATGCAATGGATTTTTTTTAAAAAATTTTAAATTTGCCACCCTTTGGATTTATTTATTTATTTTAGTTTTAGGTTTTTTTCTAGACGTTTTAGTATTTTTTGTTTTTATTTTACTAAGGGTAGTTTCGTCATTGGGGGAAACATTGACAATTTTTGATAGTTTGAGAAAAAAATTGTCACAATTAAAAGTTTAAAGGGAAACATTGTCAATTAAGTGGTAATTTGAAAGAGTTATATCGACTTTCGCCTAAAAACAAATAATAATAAATGAAATTTTGCCATCAATAAATGATGGCTTGACAATTCGCTCGATATTCGTTATCATCTCACATTTTTCAAAAGAAGGCACCATTAAAGTGGGGTGTTTTTTGTTTTTTCAAATTTGATATGCCACTACATTTATTTCTTAAGGGTATGGTTTTCTTTGTAGGTCCAGAAGCATTTTTCATTGGTGAATTTTCAATATAAATACTATTATTTTATATATATATATATATGGAGAAAGACTTCTTCAGTTGCTGATTAAATTCTTTTTTCATTTACACGAGTGTTGACGATTTTCAAAAAGTTTCTAAACAAAAATTCAAATTTTTGAGATTGAGTTGACTAATCATTCTTTATTGTCCAAACCTAACATTGACTATAAAACCGTTGATTGCGTTTCTCAAAGGCTCTTTCCGCGGGTTTTAAAGGCCGTGAAAATGAACCACGTGACGTGTCCTCTTTTGGAAAAAACCCACTTTTAAACGCCATCCATCAAAGTATCTGAAACCCATGATGGATAGATTGGACACAACTTCAATCAAAATCATCTGCCAAATGTACGGTCCAGATGAGTTAAAGACACTTTTATACGGTCTGCAAGTGGATATGGCTAGATCTTTTGGTGGGTTGGGTGGGTGTGGCCTTCTAGTCCTTCTGGATTTTCTCACCCTGATCAGACGGCCGTCGCTCTCTTGTGACAATATCAAGGGTGCGGATTAGAGGGAGGCACGTACATGGTGGCCCGCCTAGGCATGTAGGTTACAATTGTCCCCCAAAGTTGCAGCGAGAAGCAAAATTTGAGCTTAAAAAAAAAAAAAAAAACGTTTTTTAATTTATTATCGTTGGATTCGCTCTAAAAACGTATTGAAAAATGGTCGGCTAGTCCATGTTTTCGGCAAAATAGTCCAAAAGTTGAAACATGTTTCCATACGCTTGGACAAGCACTGGCACGTGGGAGTGCACATGGGATTGACGTACGAGTCCGAGGCAGTCGAGAAGGGAGAGCGTTTAAGCCCATCACGGAATTGTGTTATTATTATTATTATTATTGAATATATGTGTAATGAAAAATAATTGTTTAATATATAATATAATTCGGTCTAGATTTATCACTTTAATAATATATTTGTTTTTGTTGGATCGTGTTTTTGACCATCTCATCTAAAAACAGTATTTGAAATCGCACCTCGTAATGCATGTTCTAAGAGCCATCCAATTGAGTAGCGTGGCATTGTTGCACCTCAACAATCTCTCACTCAAAATGACACTCACACGACTCAAATCTATAATCCTAGCTCTGATATCATTTGTTGGATCGAACCTTTAATCATTTCATTTAAAAACCAATTAATGTCTAGTGAGGAAAGTCAAATCCTTTTATGGCCTTCGAAATCTCACCCCGCAAGTCATGTTCTAAGAGCCATCCAAGTAAGCAGAGTTGCATTGTTGCACCTCAACAGTTTTGTTAATGGTAAACAAAAGAAAATTTAACTAACGGAGCCTAAGTTTTGGCGATGATAAGTGGTACTTAGTAAAAGACTTCCATGTGAAGGAGAGTATAGTAAGAGGCAATAAGGTAGACTTATATGTAAGAGTATAATTATT